>NC_137017.1:2624592-2817092 GCF_032717465.1 Coenobita brevimanus | reverse complement strand
GAAAGCATTAGGCCTATTCTATGTCCCTGCGACCCATCAAAATTCCTCTTGCGACCCACCTTTGTGTTGCAACCCATAGTTTGAGAATCACTGATATAGGGGATGTAGAGCATCATTGAAGACAGTGAAAGCAATGTACGGGGTGGATTTAGAATGGGAAAGGGGTGTATAGATCTGATACTATCAGTGAAGGCATTAGTTGACACACACATTGCTAAGAATAAGAAACTGTTGCAATTAGGTATTTGATGAGACTGTAATGGAGGCATGGCGTTATATTCAGGTGACTGCACTGAGTGATCAGGCAAATAGTTTTTTGTTGCCTGGGAAACTGTTTAACTTATGCATGCCTAGTGAGAGAGAAGGGAGAGAGAGTGACTCAGAAAGCAAGAGTGGGATGTGGAGAACTGTTTTTTTTTTTTTTTTTTTTTTTTTTTTAGGGGTCCAAGCTTTGGAGATGATGCACAGCATTGTGTGCATATTGTGCCATACTTATAGTGGAACTTTTAATTACTGACAGCAGTGTTGATTGGAGTTATGCTGAAGCATACTTCTGTGAATGTTTACTATGAGCTAAGTTGTGATTAGATGACTTAATGCTTTTAAATTTAGACTGCCCTTGATCCTCCTGCTTCACCCACTTTGCCCTTCCTGCCATTTTTTTAGAACTGAACACTGTTGAGTGACTGAAGAGTTGTGTTTTGATTTAAAGACAGTTAGTTTGTTGAAGTACAGGAGAAGTCCGATTTTTCGGCATCTATGGGACCAGGCTAGTGCCGAAAAATCAAAATTGCCGAATTATCAATAACCCTACCCACTCAGTACCTTCTATGTTTCGGTGAACATTATCATCACTACTCATATCATTACAAATGTGTTTGGAGAGAGTACTGTATACTGTTTGATACTGTACAATACTGTAATGAATACAGTACTATACATGAATATGAAAAATAAAGAAATTAGTGAACATACTGTATATAAATGTAATGGTACAGTAGGCCTACAAGTTCACATGCACTTACCTAAACTTATAGTAGGTTCCTTATTTACATATGTACAATAGAAGGGGTTGATTGGAGTATGCTACTGCTGGAAGAAGTCCCCAGCAGTAGAGGGTCCTCATGGAGAATTTCAAGACTGACGAAAAAATCGGAAAATCTGCCGAACGATCAGAGATTTTCGTAAATGGGACTATTTCTCAAAACTGCTGAAATGTCCGATTTCCCGGGGAATTGGATGCCGAAGAATTGGACTTTTACTGTATGTATGGAGAAGCACACATCAAGGCTTTTGCATCTCTTTTAACTTTCAAGTTGATGGGATGACTGACTGGCACTAGAAAGGAACTACTTTACTGTATAAAGGAAGAGTAAATATGTCAGGTTTTGTTTGAGATGGAGCCAGGATTCCAGGGGCTTGAATGATGTGAAGATTTGTGAGGACCCTTTCACTGGGTATGTAGTTGACAGTCTTTCTCTTTCCTGTTTCTAACTCATCCCATCATTAGGTGAGAAAAACGATGAGGATGATGGTGGTGAAAATGTGAATTCTTTAGGTTGGAGCCATAAGATAAGAACAGTGATTCACGAAAGAATCTGTGGAGCACATAAATTATGTCAGTGGCTTGAATAGTTTTCTTACAGTACATTGTATAGGCACAGAGAGAATGGGTATGAATAAGGTGAAAAAGGATATATGCAGATGCATTTGATGGCATGAAGAGGCATAAAGTGCCAAGAGGAAAATGGTAAGGAATTTTTTGAAAATTCAAGGAATGAAAGTTGAGGAAAGAAAAGAATTGATAAAGGATAGAAATGGTTGTATGAAATGTGTTAGGAGATGCTTTTTTTTTTTTTTTTTTTTTAAGTAACAAAACAGTCAGTGGAATGGCTCTGACAATCAGGTATATTGACTGTACAGTATTCTGTTTCTGTAATGAAATATAGTTAAAAATGTGGTTTGTAATCAGTTCATAGTCGTACAAAGTTGTTGAAAAATTCCAGACAGCTAGGAGGTAAGAGTTGAATAATTCAGAGCATACATTCATTCCAGTATGGTATTTGATGATATGTGATGTAGGATTGAGAATTTTACTTTGTTGGTACCGGTAGAGATCTGAAAATTGGGTAAGTTAGACAAGTTTCATGTAGAATTAAACTGACTTAACAAAGTGGCATTGTTGATGGATGTTATTAAATACAAGTAGGACTTACAATACAGTATTTGCAGCTTGTGCATCTAAAGTAGAGCCATCTATCTGTCTATAGCCCGATGCCCTAATCCCACAAAGGGTGGCCACAGACAAAACGCCTCCAAGTCGCTCTGTTACCCACCATTTGACTACCCTCCCTCCAACTCACTCCCCCCTCCCTCATATACCTCTCAACTCCATCCCTCCACCTCATCCTCGGTCTACCCTCCCTCTCCCTCCCTCCACCTCACCTACATACACCCTCTTAGTCAGTCTTTCATTCTCCATTCTCTCCACATGTCCAAACCACCTCAGTGTATTTCTCCTAAGCATCTCAATCTCATCCACATCCATCCCACAACGTTCCTTCACTTCTTCGTTCATCAGCCTGACCCTCCATGTGACTAAAGTAGATATTTTGGTTAAAAAGACTGCAAAATAAACTATATTTCTTGTATGGTTTGTAGGCCATTTCTTTTTAATCTCTATTGAAACACACACTTTCTATATTTGATTTTAATAATCATCCAGTTAGTTTACCAGAAGTAATGTTAGTTATTAATTGATGTATATTTGTGGTAAGCACATAAAAGAATATAAGCATTTGAGTAAAATAAGCTGATGAAAAACATGACCTAAGTAGCTTTTATTTATACTGTATGGTAGGGTGTAGCTATATAAAGTACTGTACAGCACACATTACCTGCACTAGATGCCATAACTACAATGTGCACATCTCATGCAGCTCTACCAGCTTCCAGATAATTTCACTGTGGCAGACCTTACACTCCACACATTGTGTAAGCAGTATTTTGAGAAAAAGGCAGTGTTTGAATATTTTAATGGTTGAATGGTAACATTAGCATATAAAGGCAAAACAACAAAAATGTAATAATGAGTAAGAGGGTGACCTGTGTGAGCAGTTGTACATGAACCCAGATACATTCTTTACAGAGGTTGGGAAGCTTCATAGATTGTGCATGTTTTTGCAATTGGATTATAGTGTATTAAAAATAACTTGGTTGCTCTTTAGCATGCTACAGAGTTTGATCACAGAGGCTGTGTTGTATAGTGTATAGGAAGACGTGATCTCCTGTCACTTTAATGTTCCCTGTCTATGAAAAAAAAATAGTTGATGTTTTTATGAGTTGAGGCCAGTGGTATTGATGTATCTCTTCCCTTGTTGTTTTCAGCTAGAGTGAAGGGTAAGTTGCTCATGATGCTCTGCAATAAAGAGGTAGAGGTCTTTTCAGACTGGTCCAGAGATCCTGTGTTGGTAAGTTACATCTCATATTGAGAGGCATATTGATGTGATATGAAACAGAATGTTAGATATTTTGGCTGACTGCCTTGCTCAGAAATGGCAGTGGATTAACTCTTAAAGCACTTTATTTTTCCTTCCTTCCTTACTGCAGTATTACATTAAGCTTATCCTTTATGCTGTCACTTTTGTTAACCACCTTATTCACTGAGGGTTCATAAATACCTTTACCATCTTTACCATCTGTATTCCCTTACTCTGTTAAGCATACATCAGTCTGTCACTGTGTGTGTGTTTCAGATATATATAACTTTTCCTTTAAATACATCTGTGAAACAGTGTATTTGTATACGAGGTTGCATTCCATGTTGACATACATCTACTATGCCTTGAGTAAAACTGAAGGATTTTAAGAAAATACCAGCCATTGCTGCCTGCTACATTTAAAAAGAAAATGTGGCAGGCTGACAAGTCATATGCCTGTTTTCATATACACAAAAATAAGGAACAGCTTGCATTGATAACAGTGTCCTGACCTGATTGATCTTTAAAAGAGAATATGGTTCCATGAAGTAATTTGAAATGCTAATAACAAAACTTCTTTTCTTATACAGTGATCCCTTTGTTATTACGCATTTATTTATACAGTGGTGGTTTTCGTTATCACTGCAAGATGAAAATCTGCATTCCTGTCATTACCGTGCCTTTTGAGGGGCTAAAAAACTTCATTATTGTGCACCTGAGCTGGTTTCTGCTGACAATGATGGCACAAAATCTGTGGTTTCTGATGGCTTTGAAGGATTCAGAAATGAAACCCTACACAGGGAGTTAATCTTGGGCAGTAGAGACCACTAACTCTCCACCATCTAGCTTCAGAACCCTTTACCTCAAACCCATCTCAAGTCTGTATATGGTACATGTTTCTTCCTTATTGTGCCCTCTTCACCATTTTCTATTAACCTAACTGTGCTTTTGTGTGTTTTTGATACTTACAATAACAGTATGCATGTATGTGTTTATTGGGTCTGAATTGTTGTGCAAGGGAAAATTTGGGTTTGCAGCTTGGGTGCCCTGTACTAGTTGGGATAAATCTCATAGGTTCTGTGCGTTCGTTATTGCGCAGTTGTTTTGTCATTTACTAGGTGCAGTACCAGTTATGTGCAATAACCAAAGGATTACTGTATTACTGAAGAGACAGTTGTTAACCTGAATGTCCAAATAATATGTAATTTCCTGATTCCTAAGTAGCACTTGAAGAATATTTTTAATTTTATAGTAGGTAGAATATAAATTCCTGATCATTGAAAATATTTTCAGCAGTAGCATTTCTGGTTAAGCATCTCATCTTGAGGAGGGAAGAACTGTTGTCACCGAATGAATTACTTTGATATAACATCTCAGTGCATTTTAAAACCCTGCATAGTGACAGTTTCATAACTACATGGAACCCTTAGTTAATGGTCTTTCTGTAGTCCCCTCCCCCCCCTTTTTTTTTTTAAATGCTTAAGAGGTGATATTGTGATCCTCCTTCCATAAACATGGTCAGAAATAGTTATGATGTGGTACTGGTACCGTTTGATGTCACTTGGCTTGAGCTGAGCATGGCAAAACTCCAGTCATGTGTAGTCAGCATCATAAGACATTGCCCCTTATTTAGATCTTAACTTTATCCTCATTATCTTGTGCATAACCAAACACTTTTGACAAGAAGTGAAGTGATAAAGCAATTATTCAGTGATGGAATTTGCTAGTGGGGAAGTGCGTGTATGGACAACCCTGGGTATCTGTAGGGGTTGTGTCAAGTAAAGTAAGTTTGTGTAATGATTTTTGGGATATTGAGGTGCATATAATGTGGTTATGTGGGGTTATGTTAAGTGACCATATAGGTTGACTCATGTGTTAGTCAGTCTGCCCAAGTACATATCCAGTCATAATATACTCTTGGCACATTTCCTGCAGCACAATACTTGACATGTGGAGGTGTAGGAGGACTACTGGGACTTGGGATAGGTGACTGCCCCCGAGAAATAGGCCCTGAGCCTTTGCCCAGAGTCGGACACGTATCTGTATTTTTTTAAAAACAATACTTGAAACAGAATTCAGATGACAGTAGCACTTGGGCCATATGGAGTTCACTTCTTTTCGTTTTCGAAGGCTCCAACATGCATGCATTCGTCAGCCGTTGTCACCTAATGGCAGCTCTCCATGCTGCTTGATCTGTGGCAGCCTCCTTGTTCAGTCTCTTAACCCTGAGGTCACACTTAATGACCTCATCCCACGTCTTTTTCAGTCTACCCCTTGCAACCCCACACCCAATATTAACGCTTCTCAATTTCTGCACCCAATTATCATCCCCCATCCTCCCCATATGCCCAAACCACCTCAATCTACCTCTCCTCATCACAACACCAATACACTCTAGTCCCATCCTACCTCCCCACTCTTCCACCATAAACCCAGCTCCCTCAGGCCTTGCACCCGGGGACATACTACACATCCACCTAATCGTTGTCATTTCTGTATGTCTGAGCCTGCGAACATCCTCTTCCTTTACTGCCCAGGTCTCACTACCATACAATATTACACCCCCAACACATGCTGCATACAAAGATCCTAAGCACGCAGGGAGAGCCCTCTCAATGTCAGGAGAGGTAACAGCTCCCTGAACTTCTTCCAAGCACTTCTCACTGTAGCCACAGAGCTAGCACCAGCCCCACCTCCAGCACATAACACGTCTCCCAGATAACAAAACTCTGCCATCTACTCAAGAGACTCACCAGCAAGCTCAGTCGTTTAACACCTGCTCTCCCCGACATGCTGCACACATAAGATCAGCATTATCTCGCAGTCTGCCTCTAATACCACTACATCTCATGCCCCCACTTATCACAAACACTGCAGAAGATAGAATTACTACCCACGCCCCTGTGGCAAATTGTACATTGCCACTTTCACTCTTCTTTGACAGTACCGCCACCAACCCTGGATATCATCACTTTTGTTTTATCTACATTTACTCTTAACCCCTGTGCGCCAGTTGACTTGTACAGCAGTCATGATTTTGGGTGCAGAGCAGTGCCAGTTGACGTGTATAGCCGCAAGCGTCTTCCCGCCACTCTTTGAACTTACCCTTACTCATCGATGGGACCACTTGGAGACGTGCGGATAATTTTATTTGAAAGAGGAGGAATTGTTGAGTCTTATGTATCTTTTATTTTTTCTCTGACTGTTAAAGTTTGGCAGATATTAGGGTTTGAATTAAGGGTACTTTTTTCCAGAATCACGAAATCCCCTGAAGGGAGGAGCGTGTGACATCGGAAAACCCCCGGCATGTAGGGGTTAAGCCCTTGTGCCCTATACCATCTCTCCACTTCCTAAATCTTTCCTCTGCCTCCCTTTCATTCTGTGCAATCAACACCAAATCATCAACATACATCTCCCACGAGCATCCATTTCTGAAGTCACATGAGAGGGCTTCAGGTACCATGATAAACAACAAGGGACTCAGAACTGACCTCTGATACCAACGTTCACGGGAAACCCATCACTCAAATCTCCATGCACTCTTACCTAGATGCAAGCACCCATATACATGGCCATAACCACCCTAACCAGCCGCTCCTCGGTCCCAAGCTTTCTCATTGCCTACTTCACCACCTTTCTAGAGACTTTGTCAGAGGCCTTCTCCAAATCAACAGAAACAAAGTACAGTTCCCTTTTCTTTCCTATATATTTTACCTGAAGCTGTTGAACAATGGATATGTCATCAGTGATCCGCCTGCCTGGCATAAACCCAAACTGCATCTCATCAATATTTACTCACTCTTTAATCATACCTTCTAGAACTCTCTCCATTACCTTCATCATCTGATCTAAAAGCTTTTTACATCTATAATTTCTTCTTTCCACGGCTTCGTCCTTCCCCTTGTACACATTTACAATTACACTCTTCAGCCAATCATCTGGGACAACACACTCGTATTTTATCAGGTCAGTGGCTAACCTCACTCCAATATTCCTGAGGCTTTCAGCATTTCAGCAGTCAACCCAGACACACTTGCTGCCTTCCCCACCTGCATCCTGCCTATTGCCTCACTCTCAATAGCAGTGTCAATCAAAGGCCAAGGGCCAATCACTGGATCTACTTCCAAACTTTCCCTGTGTCCCAGTCAAACCCCTCATTAAACAGCTGGCTATAATGCTCTCTCCATGCATCTTTAATATCCCCGCTGTTCACCACTACCTTTCCTTCATTATTCTTTACACACTGCTCACCTATAATATTCCGATTATCCCTATGTGAAGTATCACTCATTATGTAATTTAACAACTGTATCAGACTGAAATACCTTTGGAGTGCACAAAACATCACCAGACATCAGAGTTTACTTGCTTTAAGTTCATTTTCTAATTATTTAACAATAAATGTTGTTCAGTCATCTTAAAATTCATCTTAGACTGCTGTTTTTGTATGATTTGTTCATCTTTGCATAACTGAGACTGGTAAAATTGAAACCATGAAGAGAAAAGATTATCATAAAACCATTATACAGACCTTCCTACTACTGGGTTCTCTGTTAAAGCCACCCACTTTCTTATATTTCTTTAAATTTTATTGCCAATATAACCCTAAACCTTACCAACACATAAATGTACTGGACCTGGCTACTAGCATTACTTTTTTTTTTTTGCCATTTACAGGTGTGTCTGTTCCCTACACAAAAAAGTTAGGGAGGGAGGATGGGATGTGGGGGTCATTAGAGATAATATGGGGGGATAGGAGGGAGTACAACGTGAAATGTCAGTTTCTGTGCAGCTCAAGCTATCAGTTGCACTCTACAGGTTTATTATCATGAGCATTTTGTAAAGCACCCAACAAAGCCTTTAAAAACAGTATGAAACAAATTTTTTCACTTGCTGCAATTACTTTTACTTTTGTATAATTGCATAATCACAAGTCTTTTTCCACTCCACTGGCAGAGCTCCATTCAGTCATACTACATTATATTTTCAACAGGAAATTCATTCTCCTCTCTCCACCATATTCTGTCACCTCTACATCTTGTATATCTCATCAGCACCTGCTACATTATCATTCTTCAACCTTTTTAATGCATTCTTCGTATCTGCTAGTGTCATATTGTGAGGTACCTTGTTACTTCTTTGTTCACTCTCAGAGCCAGCCATGTTTACCATTGCTTAGCTGTCAATTTCCTTTGTGAGTCATTTAAAAAACTATTCTTTTTATCTTAATTTGGTTGCATGTATTAGGATTTTTCCATTCTATTTCCTTATGCTTTCACTTGTTTTTCTACTCATATTCATACATTCTTCTCTGTCTTGAAAATACCATAGTTTCCTAGTTTCAGAGTAGCTTACATTCATATGTCTTCATTAACTATTATTTCCATTATTTCTCAGCTAACAAATCAGGTGTTCAGACTCTTTGTATATTCCGTCCATCTCTCACTAGAAGTATTTTCTAGCAATTCCTGTTGCCTTTGACCTCCAGTTTTTCAAACACAGTGTATCCAGGCATCACAAAATGAACAGATCTTGAAATTGGCTCTTTATTATCTTGTTTTTGTTTTTTCCTGTAGGGAACAATCTTACAGGCTTTTGGCCTTTACTTCCTTCTTCCTTGCATAAAAGAAGGAATTCATCCCGATGACTTCTTTCATTTTTCCCTCCACAGCACTTTCAGCTTCCATGTTGCACAGTATGTATGTTTATTACTAGTCACTACTCTTGCAACATGACACACAACCTGAGCATTCCTTACAGATAAACTCCACAAATTTTTCTTATGCATAATGCTTCCTAGCTTCTTACTGATGCCCTACCCAAAGCTTATATTCATGTTCCATTGCTTTCTCAGCTTCTTTACTCTCAGTCTTTCAGCAGGTGCTGCCTTTGTTGCTTTATTTTGAACATCTCTCAGATTTCCCTTATATACCACAATCACGTGGGCAATCTTGTTTCCATTCACTGCCTCTGTAGTAGATATTTATATGTTTCTGTGTACTTGAAATATGAGTTTCAAATGCACGACCTTCTTTCCTGACATGTCCTTCATGTCTCCAATCACAAGCACTCTATAGTACCTGGGCATGTGTTCTGTCACTCAATCCAGTTACTTCTGTGACCTGTCCATCTCTTCCATGCCTGTATCATATGAGGTGCTACCCAAAAGTTCCCAAAATTTGACTGAAAAAGGAAAAAAAAAACTTGCGCCAAGTTCTAATCACCACTGTCCCCTTCGAAGCAGTCACCTGGGCGTGCAGACATTGACCTCAGCGCTTCTCCCATGATTGGAATGCGTTCTGGAAGTCCTTGAGCATCAGCTTATTCAGGACCTTCTGTGATTCCTCCTGGATCTCCTCTGTGGTGTCAGATCTTAGTTCTTTCAACTGGATTTTCATTTTCAGAAAGTGGAAAAAAATCACAGGGGTCTGATCTGGTGAATACGGGGGATGGGGATAACCGGCATATTTTCCTTATGCCAAAAACTGCTGAACAGTGAGGGCTTTGTGAGCAGGGGCATTGTCATGTTGAAATGCCCATTTCTTTGTGCATCACCTATCTTGACATTTTTGTCTCACATCCTCATGGAGCCATCTCAAAATGTCACAGTAGAACTTTGCATTGACAGCCTGTCCTTGAGAAACGAACTCCTTATGAACAGTGCCCTCCATGTCGAAGAAGTGATGAGCATTGACTTCGCATTGCTCTTAACCTGGTGTGCCTTCTTTAGTTGGGACGAAGTTGTGCATTCCCACTGCAATGATTTTTGTTTGGTTTCCAAGTCATACCCGTAAACCCAGCATTCATCGCCAGTAATGACACTTGAGAGGAAGTTAGGGTAATTTCTGGGCATTTTTTTGACCTCCATGCAGATCTCCATGCAATGCTGCTTTTGTGTATCAGTCAGGACCCTCGGGACAAACTTGGTGGCGAATCATCTCATGTCAAAATCACCAGACAGAATGCTTTGGCAAGTTCCAAATGATAAGCTAACAATGGTACAAATATCATGGATTGTCCTCCTATGATGTTCGAGGATGGTTACATAAACTTTGGCCACGTTGTCAGAAGTTGAACCGGTGGAAGGGCGACCAGAACGTTCATCGTCATCTGTCAACATTTGTCTATTTTTAAAACAAACCATTCGCAAGTTTGTGTATCCCCAAAGTATTGTCACCAAATGCTTGTTTTAACAATTTATGAGTTTTTGCCATGTCCTTCCTGAGTTTCACACAAAACTTGATGCACACACATTCCTCTTTTACATCCTCCCTTTTTGAGATCATAAAATTCCCAAACTAATGCAAACACAGCAATAAAAAACACACACATGCAGGGAACACATCCACCCTGCACAATGCCGCTTGACACACAAACAAACAAAGGGTGCATGCACTGACACCTAGCATCCACACATCATACGACAAGTGGTTTCTGCCTCGTATATTTATTATCTTTTAATTCCTCTAGTATTCATTGTTCCTCAACAGAGCAACTCTCTTGTTACTCAGCCCATACATGCTTTTACTAAGTCTTTCGCATTCCCAGTCATCCATTTTATATATATATATATATAGCCCAAGTCTTGTATATTCCCATCACATCATAACATGCATCTCTAACACATTGACTGCTTCCACTTTCTTATATTCCACATTTAAACCTCTCACATTCCACTGATTCATATGAGCCTGCCATGTTTACCTGGACCATAGAAAGGCACTGGGCTCAAATCAGAGTCCTGTCAGATTCATTATAAGTGAGCTATAAAGGGTGGAGGATCCCTAATCTATACCACTTTCTCCCTTTTTGCTTGTTTGGCACATAGAAAATACTGTACCAAATGCTTTCAACTCTCCAACTCGAATTCTTCCCGCTCCTTCTGGCACCTTGCCAAAAACCTTTCTAACAACTTTACCTCATCATCTTTCCCTCCTTTTTTCTACTCTGATGGTTCTGTAGCTATTTCTTCTACTGATAAAGAAAATCTCTTTGCTCAGACTGTCTCCTCCAATTTCACCTTAGACGATTCCGGTGCTGTTCCTCCATCACTTCCCCCCTCTGACATCCTCATGGCAGACATTAAATTTCTTCAGCTGATGTATTTTCTGCTATCACAGGCCTCAATACTAACAAGGCACATGGGCCTGATGGAGTCCCTCCTGTTGTTGTCAAGAACTGTGCTTCTGTGCTTACACCCTGCCTAAGTAAACTCTTTCGCCTTTGTTTGTCAACTTGTACCTTTCCTTCTTACTGGAAGTTTGCTCTCATTCATCCAGTCCCAAAGAAGGATGTCCATTCCCAACCCTCTAACTATCATCCAATTCCTTTAACATCCTGTACAGTATTTCAAAAGTTTTCGAGTCAGTTCTTAATAGAAAAATTTTAAAGCATCTTTCCTATCACAACCTTCTTTTCGATCGTCAGTACGGGTTCCGTCAGGGACGCTCCACTGGCGATCTTCTCACCTACCTTTCAGACTCCTGGTCATCCTCCTTTCGGGACTTTGGTGAAAGCTTTGCCATTTGCACATGACATTTCAAAGGCTTTCGATCGAGTCTGGCATAAATCATTTAATTTCCAAACTGCCCTCTTACGGTTTCTATCCTTCTATCTGTGTCTTCATCGCTAGCCTCCTTTTCAGTCATTCTATAGCCACAGTTGTAGACGGCCATCGTTCTTCTCCTAGATCTATCAACAGTGGTGTTCCTCAGGGCTCTGTCCTATCACAAACTCTCTTTCTTTTATTTATCAATGACCTTCTAAGCAGTACATCTAACCCTAACCACTCGTACGCTGATGACTCCACCCTACACCTTTCCATTCAGTTCCTGCAACGCCCATCTCAACAGTTACTTCAACAAACAAGGGATGAGGCTATGGCACAGCTAATGTCTGACTTGGCTCGTATCTCTGACTGGGGTAAAAATAATCTGGTTGTTTTTAATTCATATAAGACTCAGATCTTACACCTATCAACCCGACAAAATCTTCCTCAGGTATACCCACTAATGTGTAATAATATTCTGCTTAATCCTGCATCATCCTTGAACATGCTTGGGGTTTTATATACTCGTGACTTATCTTGGAAAGATCATATTACATCTCTTGTCAAATCTGCTTCCAAGAGATTGGGTGTGCTAAGGCGACTCCGTTCCTTCTTTACCCCTGCACAATTGTTGACTCTATACAGGGGTTTTATCCGCCCTTGCATGGAGTACAACTCTTATGTGTGGGGAGGCTCCCCACATACAGCTCTTCTCGATAGGGTGGAGTCAAAGGCTTTTCGTCTCATTAACTCCCCTCGTCTTACTGACTCCCTTCAACTTCTGTCTCTTCGCCGCACTGTTGCATCTTTATCTCTTTTCTATCGCTACTTCAATGGTCACTGCTCCTCTGAACTGTCTGCATGCATTCCTCAACGTCTACGAAGGGCGTGTAGCACCCGTCAAGCAGCAAACTCTCATCCCTTTTCTGTCCAACTCTCTAATACAAGAGTTAACAGTTACTCCCAGTCCTTCATTTATGCAACAGGTCAACTCTGGAACTGCCTCCCACTTTCTCTATTTCCTTCTTTCTATATACTCCAGTCTTTCGAACGCAGTGTGTCCAGGCATCTCGAAATGATCGGATCTTGCATTTGGCTCTCTGTTGTGTTTTGTTTTTCTCTTGGAGGGAACTGTTATTGTGGGCTCATGGCCTTTGGTTCCTTCTTCCTCACATAAAAAAAAAAAAACTTGATAAGGATAATATTCTTTCTCCTTTCTCCCCTACCTCATGAATTGTCTGTTAGGCCAACCAGTCAAGTGTAAAATGTAGTATCCTGATGTTCAGGTAACCTTATTGACATGTCAGTCAGTTTAGAGTCACCTTTAGGGACTTCTAAATCAGTGGAGTGGATAAAAATGCATAATTCTGACATGTACTTGATAAGTTTGAAATACCAGTTAATGAGCTTATTTCTTTAAGCATTTATGGAAAATGAAAAAATACCAGTTATGCATACTATTTTGGGGGAAACGGATCTTCATCAGGAAGAGTAGACACATTATCGTGACAAACATAATGTTAGTCACGACGTTGTGTTCACTCCTGTTGAAATTTTTGCCCCAGCAATGGAAATTGCATTACATGACATTTTAATTCTGATAAGAGTTTTTCGGACTGAAGGGTAAAATTTTCTTAAGATGAGTATACCTGTTTGTCATATCCAGATGCATAACAAGGTTTTATTTGGAATTACAGCATTATTGTTGGTTTACATTTGCATTTTTTGCTTATATTTTTAAGGTTAAACTTACATTAATTTGAACCAAATGAAATACAAGTGTAGCAGGTAACAGCTAGTCCCATTTTACTCCCTAAGGGTGTAGGGGCTTGAGGTTGCTTAACCTGCCACATGCCGGCTATTTTTAGCCCTCTGGGGGTCACCCCAGTGCCGGCCATTTTTCGACTTTTTTTTTTTTTTCTTTCCCCCCCCCCCTAAAATTTTAGATTTTGATGTGGAAACAACAAATTTCGCCATGAAAATGCTCACCGAGGCTCGGAAATTAGTTCTATTGAGTCCTGCATACTCGTTTACAGGTATAGCCGCTCTCTCACGCTCACTACGTACGTGAGAGAAAGCCGTTTTCTATGTAAGGTATACTCAGGTATTTATGCTGGGAAGGTATAGCAATGTTCAGTACACTTTTCTGATCACTTATTACTTCAGCATCTGTCACAATTTGCATGTCTTTCTCACTGTGAATACATTATCTTACACTTACTTGAAGATAGGTACAACCTGATTCATTATGTACAGTCCTGGCACTTACAAGAAGGTATTTACAACTTGACCTTTTTAAAATGGCACTGGCATGCAGCGGGTTAATGTGTAAAACAACTACACTCAAGACATTTGTGTGTGTCTGTACAGTTCTTTATTGCTAAGCTCTGTAACAGTGTGTTGAATGATGATGTTGATCAGCCTCAGTCAGTCTGACTGAGCAGACCCATCAACCACAGGCAAGCATCACCCCTGCAAGGTTTTCCTGTGTAACGAACTGATGTTTCTTTGCAGCTGACAACTCATCACCACAACGAGGTGCAGGGAATAGTGTAGAGGTTTAGTTCCTGGATGGACACCTCGTTTGTGTCTCCATCCAGGTAACAGGCACCATAGGAGACTCCGCCTCACCCTGTAAATTGTATATATGGTTACCACCCAGTGTTGTAAATGGTTTTCTGGGTTACAGGAAACCATTAAGGTTGTCACTCAGTGTAGAGCTACCTGGAGTGGAAGGAAAGGGAGAAGTAGGAAGAGATGAGGGGAGACAGACAGAATGAGAAAGGGGAAGGAAGAAGTACACAGCACTATGTCAAGTGAATGGATGATGGTCAGCATCACGTACCTCCATGTATTGAATGTAATATCCATTAAGCACTACAGTAAATTAATAATTACTGTTTCAAGCCTTTCTCTGCAGTTATTACTTGTCATTTGATATTGTTATCTGTAAGATTTCACTTAGAACAGCATCTTTTTCACCAGAAATTATTAGGATATCAATTACAGTGTGGTGCTGTGCTGTTGGTTGTCAGTTATCAGGGTGTGGAGTGTGCCGAATGTCTAATCTTGTACAGGTTATAATTAATTCATTGCTATGATGTGTCATAGGAATATTACCATATTTACCATTGTATAGAGTGACTCTTGAACCTCATAAAAAAAAAATGTCCAAAACTGGGGGTTGTCCTAAACACTGGGTATAAAATCCTAACCTCTACATTCTGTGGTTATGGGATCCATAAGCATGATAGGGAACATTGCCAAACATTCGCCTTGACGCCCAGTATCCGAACATCCCCACTAACCGGACATAATCGTCCTGGGATCCAATATTCCCAAAATGGTCTGAAAACCGCAAAAAAAAAAAAAAAAAAAAAAAAAAAAAAAAAAAAAAACACCCCCCCGGGGGGGGGGGGGGCATTCCCGCCCGTAATTTGAACTTGGCGCACGGGACAGCTTTGTTGTGGCGCATCATTCCTCCGACGTCCGCTAGAGCGCCCTGCATCCTCCCCACTTTCTGCCTGTCTCTCGTCGTAAGTTCACGCTCATCGTCATGGCTGCCCACGTGCTTGCTTTTGTGGTGGTGCCTTACCTGCTGCAGGCACTCCTGCTGCTCTCGTGCCTCTCCTTCGTGTGTGTGATGATGGCCCCACCACCTGAGAAGAGGAAGAGAGTGGTGTTGACTCTGGAGAAGAAACGGGAGATATTGGAGAAAGTAGATGCTGGGTGGTCTTCTTCCTGCATCCTCCGCGAGTTCAGCCTGGCCCGATCTACTTTGTTTGATATTATGAGATCCCGAGACAAACTCATGCAGTACACGGCTGACTTCTCGTCGATAAGCAAACGCAACGTGGAGAGGAAGGTGATGTTTACTCCCAATTTTGCTGAAGTTGACCGCTCCACGTTGATTTGGTATCGACAGCAACGTGCTGCTGGTGTGATGGTACGTGGTACGGAGCTGAAGGCTGCTGCTAAGAAGTTCGCCAGGCTTCACGACGCCCTAGACTTCAAGGCATCCGAGGGTTGGCTCTTCGCGTTCAAGTTACGGCATGGCCTTACCAACCATAAAGCTCATGGCGAAGCTTTGGACGCTAACGAGGATGGAGTTGACGAGTTTCGGCACAAGGTGAAGGGCTTGATCGACAGGGAGGGCCTCACTCTCAGTCAAGTCTACAATGCTGACGAAACTGGTTTATTCTATTGCTCTTTACTAACGAACACTCTAGCCGAGGAGACGGAGAAGCGTGTACCTGGCCGCAAGCTCTCCAAGGAACGGATATATGCTTTGTGTTGTGCCAATGCTAACGGCGTGCACCGGCTTAAGCTCGTTATTGTTGGCCGTGCAAAGCAGCCTCGGTGTCTTCGTGGGGTGATGGATGTCCTTCCTGTCGTCTGGTACCATTCTTTGAAGGCATGGTTTACAGCCCAGATCTTCAAAGACTGGTTCCACCGCCACTTCATCAAGGAGGTCATACATTATCAGACGGAGACACAGGGAATCCCACGCGACCAGGTAAAGGCCCTCCTTCTCCTCGACAATGCACCTGCCCACCCGTGCGACAAGGACTTGGTGGCTGAGAATGGCCGCATTAGGTGCATGTTTCTGCCACCTAATACGACTGCTCTCATCCAACCAATGAACCAAGGAGTGATCATGGCAACAAAGCGCCTATACCGAAGGAAGTTCCTGGACGAAGTGATGGTTGTTCTCGAGGACGAGGATGAGTGCAGGGAGGGACGGGACACGCGAGGCCAGCGGACTTTGGAAAACCTTCGCTGCTACAACATCAAGTCTGCAATCTACAACTGGGCCAGTGAAGGAAGGAAGTCCCTATCAAGACTCTAGAAAATGGTTGGTCTCGTCTGCTTCTCGGAACAGATGTGGAGTACGATTTCCTATGTTTTGACGTGGATGACTTCCATGCATGTCTACATATGCATGACGACGATGTTGGTGTGGACGATGTGTGTGAGTGGTTGGATGACGACGAGGGTGATCCTGGGTATCAGACCTTGTCTGGTATCGAGATCACATCTTCAGTTGCAGGTGTCAGTACCCAGCTTGAAGATTCTGACGCGGATGGCGACGATGATGCGGACTCCTCTCAGCATGACACAACTCCAGCCATCCCCAAGCTGAGCGCACTCCAGGAACACCTAGAGTTCGTTCTCGACTACCTGGAACACCCGGACTGCGACAGGGAGATGGGGCCCTTGGGACTTGTGGAGGAAGTGCATGCTTTCAGGCAGCGCATCATCAATCGTCAGAATCGTCGTTCCTTGCGTCAATCAACGATTGACAGTTTTTTCAGGCCTGTGACCCCCGCTGTGCCCAGCCCTGGCTCCACTCCGTTGCCTCCCCAAGACAGGCCCTCATGCTTCGAGCCACAGCCCAGCACATCAACCACGGTGGAGTCACCGCTCGACGTGAATTTGCGTCTGTCTTCAGAGTCGTCTGCAGTGGGTACACCATCACCACGACCCAGCGACACACCCCTAGGTCACCTGCCAGTGATACTCTCGGACTCTGACAGTGAATAGACGCCAAGAACTTCTCCACTAGACCACACGGGAAATTACAGTGTTGTGCAGTGAAAAAAAGCAGCGCATTGTGTTAAGGATTTACAGTTGTGAGTGAAAAGACAATTTTTGAACTAAATTAAACGTAAATAGACTTGTGCGTTTTTGCTTTAGAAAATGGTTAGAAGAATGGAAAAAGTTAAAGTGCAGAGTGCAACACTTAGTAAGTTACAATGGAGCATAAGTTAGACGAGTGCGCACTGTGAAGAGAACGGACTTCTGAGTGCGAATGACTAAGTTCAGTGCAAGACTTCATGAACAGTGTACTGCAAGTGCTTCAGGAAATCTTTCTTACTGTCAGAGTCTGAGAGGAGGCGGTTATTCATCGAGATGGCCATGGACTTGCTGTAAGTAGGCAGAATGTTTCATACTGTACTGTACTGTATTTTCCATACTATACTTACCTCAAACACCTCATTTCACTCTTTTATGTCCCTTCTTGGTGTGAATATGCTATGTCTTAGGTACTATGCATATGCAGTAGGGAGGTGTTTTTCTGAGTTAGGCTAGGTTAGGGTCCATAACTACCAGTCCAGGAGCCAGGGACTTGTAAGTACCCAGAATGTTGAATATTGTATGAACCTACCTCAAAAACCTCATTTTATGCTTCTTTTGCATTTATTTCAGTCTTTTATGTGCCTTATTGGTGTGATTTGGGTCTTAAATAGATGCTATGCATGTCCAGAGGGAGTTGTATAGGTGTTTCTCTGAGTTAGGGTCCATCAGTACAAGTCCATAAGCTGGGGCCCAATATCCGGACAGGACCACTGTCCGGACCTGCCTATGACTCTATTATGTCGGATATTGGAGGGATTACTGTACATATACTGTCAAAAACTGTTGAAATTACACACATCATCATCAGACACAATTTGTTTTCTATATGAAGACAAATTTTTAAAAAAATATCTCCATGGGTACGGCCATGATGACATAAGAAAGATGATTAACCTGCTGAGCCCACACCATGAACACCATTGTTTGTCTCGGCAGCGACTGGCTAGGTTGTTTACAAATTACCACTGAGGGCAAGGTTCCCAGATCTGAAGCAGAGCTCATTACCAAAAGTGATAAACAACAGTGACATTGCTGTTATTCCTGGTGGATTAACTTCAGTCTTGCAACCACTTGATGTCTGTCTGAATAAATCATTCAAAGACTGCATCCTTGAGCAGCAGAACAAGTGAATGATCAGTGGTAAAAAGTCGTATACAAGTGATGGGAATATGTTTGCTCCGGGTATGGATGTTCTGTGTGATTTTATTTTCAAGGCATGTAATGATATTTCTGCGGAAACAGTCATCAACTCTTTCAAGAAATATGGCATAGAAGATGACATTTTGTGGGCAAATGAGGAAGAGGAAGCCAATGCCGAAGCTACACCTTTGAATTGCTTATGACAAAGAACTGCAAACTTTAAACCAGGATGAAGTTGATGAACTGATGATGTCAGATGTGAATGATACTGATTTTGAAGCTTTTTAATCACTGACAGTTGATGTGATGACTTTAATGTAACTCTTTTAACCAATTGTATAAAATTCGCGGTAACATAATTTAAAGTTTTTAATACAGTATGAATTCATACTCGAATATTAAATGTATAATCCATTTTTATATCGGAGGTGGCACATGCGGCTTAGATAGCCTGTAAAACCCATAGAAGAAGCTGGTTTAAAGTAAAACCTGACCAAAGGCTGTGTTGCATACTATTGTGTCATTAGTATCACTTCACTGGTCAGTGGGAAGAGTGATGAAGGACTAGGGTTACTGGGGCAGCAAGCCCCCAGTGTTTAAAGAGTTAGGGCTCGTCTTATGCACAGAGTATACCTCTAAACCCACATTTTGTATGGAAATATTGGGAGTAGTGTATACACAGGTCGGCCTGATACACCGGCAAATACAGTAAATCAAACAACTGTCATGACTACAGCAAGTCTTTGTTATTTGTCACCTTTATTTGTATGCTTTTATTGTTGTTGAGTCAGCAGTAAATTACAGAAAATATGCTTGTTACAGCTCCAGTGCTACCTATAAAGCTGATTTGCTAGCTTCTCTCAGTCTACAATACCAGTAGTGAAAAAGCTGTGTTTTGAAATACATTACATTCTTGACTTATAACAAGGACAGCAAGTACATTATTTCACAGTCTCATGATCATACACATTGGTTTTGACTACTCTGTGTCTACTGTCAGATCTGGAGGGGCGAGTGTGTGAGATGCAGGACAATTACGACCAGCTGGAGGGTCTCAACGCACAGGAGGTAGCCAAGATCAAACACATGGTCAGTATCAAGCAGTCTCACCATTTCACACCAGCTGTAGGTTGTCAGCATGCCACATGCAAGAGGAGGTATTAGGTTTATTCTGTTTTCAGATCATATCTCACCATAATGTTGTATCATCACTTTTGTTCAGTACCAAGCCTCACCCACAGAAATGGTAAATTTATATATATATATATATATATATATATATATATATATATATATATATATATATATATATATATATATAAGTACAAAAAACAAGTTGGTGGGGATGCTCACCATTCACTTACTTGTAGTGCTGCTCTTGGGTGCCTGCCCATTCCTCTCTTTCTCCCTTATTTCCGTCCTTCCTCTTCTGTTTTTCCATCCTTCATTCTTTCCCCTTCCTTCTGTCTGTGGGTGACTCTACACTGAGTGCAAGCCAGATGGTTTCCTGTACACCAGGAAACCATTTACTATGCTGGGTGGTAACAATGTAACCAAACTATGGTGCCTGGTGGTTTAGTGGACAATTAAGGCACACCAGTCAGGTTGAGGAGTGGTAGGGGTTCACTGCTCACATAATGCCACTCAGGGATGAGTAAGGCTGGTCACTCTCATCTTAAATGTCAGGACCAACTTGCCTAACCCTGGGCTCCTATGCGTTTAATGGGGCAACACTGGATTAGATGATTAATGAATGAATGAATAAAAAACAAGTACAGTAATTTGATCTCAGCATCATTACCTCATTCCCTAAATTTTTACAGTTTCCCAGTTAATATCCTTTCATCAGGTACTTTCCAGCACTTAACGAAAGCTAGCCTGCCTTTGGTAGGAATTAAAATGACGTTGACCAACAATGCCACCCTTACGCAGTGCACCACATCTTTATTTCTCACTAGCAGCGGTGCCTGGCATTACCAGGCCATAAAAGGTGAACACTCTAATCCAATGTGTTTTAGTTCAGTCTTTCTTTCCACTCCAGAAAGACCATGTACTTCTTATGCTTTTGAAGAGGGATTATAAGAGGTCCAGGAACTTTTTATTTCAGCTTTTGTAGACTAACGCATAGTTTGTGTGCACTTGTTTACTGTTACCAGTGACTTCAAATGACCTGCAACCGGTGACCTCAAATGACTTTGGAAGTCAACCTCACATAGCCTGTGTCCTAACTGGAGGCCATGTGAGTCCCCATGGCAAAAATTGGGACGCTGGGTCTAGTTGTTCAATGGTGTATTATCAGTGACCTCAGATGACGTCCAACTTGTGACCTCAAATGACCTTGGAGGTCAACCTCACATAGCCTATGTCCAAACTGGACGTCATGTGAGTCTCCATGCCAAAAATTGTGCTGGTACCCGATGTTGCCCGAGCCAAAAAGGTGAACGTTCTACCAGCTACCTCAAATGACCAGATCTGAATTTCGACCCCCTTAAAACCATCCTTGGGTCACCCTGATTCAGAATATACATGGGTCTGCGGGTCTCAGGCCCTTTGTTTGAGTGTGATTGAAGGACAAACAAACACACAAGAAAACAAACAATGTGGCTCTTTTATATACATAGATTCTTAAATTATCCAACACAAAATCACATCACAGCCAAATGACAGTTGATTGATAATGCATAAACCACAGAGCAGAATTTAATGCATAAATAGGCTAGGTAGATATGTTTACATAAGTAGACATGCTGGGCCAAAAAGGCGAACATTCTACTGGTGACCTCAAATGACCCAGATCTGAATATTGACCTTGTAAAACCATCCTTGGGTCACCCTGATACAGAATATACATGGGTCTGGGGGTCTTTGGCCCTTGGTTTGGATGTGATAGAAGGATAAACAAACAAGCAAGCAAGAAAACAACCAATGTGGTTCTTTTATATACAGTATATAGATTCTTAAATTTCCCAACACCAAATCACATCACAGCCAAATAACAGTTGATTGATAATGCATAAACCACATAGCGGAATTTAATGCACAAACCACATAGCAGAATTTAATGCATAAACAGACTAGGTAGGTATGTTTACATAAGAGGACTTGTAATAGTGGAAGAACATAAGGGTAGGGGTACATGGATTCCAAGGCTAGAGGGCAAGCCTGCTGACTTCCAGCCTGGTTTCCTTGCCATGCCTCTTGCAGTAACTGCTGCACCTCCCTTTCAAAGCCTTTGAAGTTCAAACAGAGACTTCAGAAATGAGGTTGCCTTCCACTTACCTCTCCAGCTGCTCCAGATCCAAGTCAGTGCACTCCCAGTCTACTTTTTGTGGGTAGCAGTAGTAGTGCATGATGGGTATCTGGTGACGTGCAGTGGCTTTGGTATGGTGATCTTGATAGAGATGCACAAGTTAGGTGACACCAGTGATCATTAGTGAACACTCTGATGGAGTTTGCTCATAGGTGAGGCAGGCATGCAGAACATCAAGCACCAAAGTTTTGGCAAGTTCTTGTGTAACAGATTTGCCTGGGTTGGCATGTTGTTTTAGTTCATGGCTTCTTTGTTGCCATTCTTGCAGTTACAGCTTGTCCTTGTTGAGCTCTGTGACAGTCTCCGCAGTGCTTCAGTTGCCACTTCCATCACTCCATAACTTAGCATAGCTAGGCACTCTTCCTGCCGCCTTTTTTGTTTTTGCCTCCATACCTTGAGCAACACCCTTAGTCTTTGAAATAAAGAGATGGCTCACCTGTGCATACAAGGTGGTTCACAGTCTCTAGGTTCAGCTCATTCTAGCTGCAAGGAAGTTACTGATGGTGAATTTTGTACCAGAATTCAACAATGGTGATTGCTTCGTGTAGAATTCTCCTGTCATATGCTTAGCACATTGGCTTGTATGTCTGCTGGGTTCATGTTCTCATCACTTCCATCAGTAACTCTGCACCTGTTTTAATTGTAATGTGGAGGTCATGCATGTGGCACCTTGTTCTTCATATCCCTCCTGAACAGGAAGAACTGAAGCCAGCCAGAAGATACCTTAAAGCTGGTGTTTTGGCACATCCATTTAGCAGCCACAACAAGGAATGACTATCTATTGCCCATAGCAGGACAGAATCCTTAGGCTCGTTTTTGTGTACGTATCGCATCACTTAAGGTGCTAAATACAGCTGTGCTGTACTAATGGATGATTTACGCGGTATTAATTTGTATTGTATTAGTATCATCACGTCTTTAGGCACTCTGAAACCCAAGTCACTTTTCCTGACCGTTTAAGTTGTAAGGATCGTTAATTCAGTCACATAGTAATGGTGCCATGCATTTACTTTGCCTTCCCTGCTATCAGCACATTTTATTTTGTCTGATTTTTGTAAATTAACCAGGTGGCTTTGTAATAAAAAGAATAATAGAAAAGGCATTGTTTCTGTGAGGTAAAGAAAACGTAACTAGCAGGATGGTTGAACTGATTGGAATATAAGTGGGTAGAAGGAGCATGACATTACAAGGAAAAGAATCTGTTGCTGGCCTGGCATGCCGAAACTGAGCCTCACTACTGCTGATCCCTCACAGACAACCTCACCACCCTGCATAATGATCGATTAGATTTTGGTTGGCATACATCTTGGCCCCATGTACAGTAATTGTAATATATACGAAGTCTGATTGAAAAATATCTGACCTGTAGTGTGGTGGGGGGGGGGGAAACTTACTGAGTTCAGACTTTAATCCCCTTCAAAGTATACCACTTGAGACTCTGCACACTTAGGCCAGTCATCCTTCAACCATTGGAAACATTTTGTAAAGTTAGTTTTTGGGATTGCCGGCAAAATCTTTGTTGCATTTGTCTTTATCTCATTTGTGTCCTCAAATCTCGAACCCTTCAGTGGCATCTTCAGTTTGGGAAATAGCCAAAAGTCTCAGGGAACCATGTCAGGAGAGTAGAGAGCCTGCCTGACCTGTTTGATGCTGTGTTTGGCCAAAATTCCAGGATGAGATGGGATGAGTGGGCTGGAGCATTGTTATGGGGGAGCTTCAGTCCTCCACCTCCCACAACCTTCGTCTCTTGCAGTGCACTACATTCTGTAGGCAACAGAGAACTCCCAAGTAGTACTAGTTATTGATTGTTTGGCCTTCTGGAGTGTACTTATAATGAACAACACCCTGGCAGTTCAAAGAAGACTCTCAGCATGAGCTACACCTTGCCTCGAACCTGCCATGCCTTCTTTGGCCTTAGTTTCATCACGAAAAGCCTGACGAATCTTCCTGATCATTTCAGATTGCATGTCACCATATTTTATACAGAATTTGATGCAATAATGTTGCTCATTTCACTCAGTCATTACGGCACAAAACTTAAATGCAACAAGCAAGAAGAACACGTCTTCAGACACATGCTGCTGGGCAGTGACTGGGCTGGGCGACAGTGCTCAAGCCTGCATACAACAATTCAAGGTCATGGTCCACTGAGTCGCTTCCCGTTCCTTCTGGTGGTTTACAAGAAAATATGGTCAGATACTTTTCAGTCAGACCTTGTACAGTACATTGTACCACATCCTCAAAGGTCGGTCCCCATTCTGGAACATGTCATGGGAACGTCATTCCCCATTCCAGAACCTTTAGATACTCTTATGTTCCCAGCCACTGCTCTACAATAAACAGTTGTAGGACATTGGAACACCATTCATTTTAAAGCTAAAGAGTTGTCCTTTGCTGGGTATAATGATTTTTATGATGGGCTTAATAGTTTTCGTAGGAGCAGTTTTTGAAAAATCTTTTTTTTTTTTTTTTCCCAAAAATGCCCTTTAAACAGTGCCCGACCTCAAGGGGTTAAGGGTCTATTAGATTCCAGTGAGAGTGTACTGTGTGAATAAAACCATATTAATGTCATTTGTGCCAATGGAAGATTGATTGCATATAGAGTCGTCTGTCTATCTATCTATCTATTGCCAGACGCCTCAATCCCGTTTGGGGTGGCCACAAACAAATCGCCTCCAGGTCGCCCTGTCCCCCGCCATTTCACTGCCCTGCTCCCAACTCACACACCCCTCTCTCATATACCTCTCCACCCCATCCCTCCATCTCATCCTCGGCCTCCCCCTCCCTCTTTCCCCCTCCACCTCACTCACATACACTCTCTTCGTCAGTCTTTCACCCTCCATCCTCTCCACATGGCCAAACCACCTCAGTGTGTTCCTCATAACGCTTCCTATCACATCCACATCAACACCACAACGCTCCTTTATATCCTCATTCGTCAGCCTGTCTTTCCACAGGCTCCTCTTAAATAACTCATTTCCACTGCTCTCACTCTTGACTTGTGTCCTTCCAACAACGTCCAAGCTTCACTTCCGTACGTTAGAGTTGGTATCACAATACTGTCATGTAGTAACTTTTTCACTTCCATGCTCACTTCCCTGTTTCTTATCACTGCTTTCAAAGAACCAGCAACCTTTCTTCCCTGCTGTACCCTTTCAAGCACTTCACCCTCCAAACCTCCATCCTTACTCATCACACTACCCAAGTACTTAAACGTACTCACATTTTCCAATTCCTCACCATCCAACCTCGCTGTACATTCACTGACTTCACCTCTCTCAAAGACCATCACTTTACTCTTCCCTACATTCACCTTTAGATAGTGCTGGCACTATTTAAACTGGAGGCTTAATTTGGGTTCGTTTCGTTTTTGAGGGCTCCAGCATCCTTGCATGCATTGGCCTTGGTCACCTATTGATAGCTCTTCATGCTGCTAAATCTGTGGCAGCCTGCCTGTTCAGTCCTTTAACCCTGAGGTCACACTTAATGACCTCGTTCCACATCTTTTTTGGTCTACCCCTCACAACCCCACCCCTAATATTGACACTTCTTGCTTTTTGCACCCAATTATCATCCCCCATCCTCTCCACATGCCCAAACCACCTCAATCTACCCCCACAACACCAATACACTCTAGTCCCATCCTACCTCTCAACTCTTCCATCGTAAACCCAGCTCCCCCAGGCCTTCAGCGCAGGGATGCACTACACATTCACTTAATCATTGTCATTTCTGTATGTTGAGCCTATGATTATCCTTCTCCATTACTGCCCAGGTCTTACTACCGTACAGTATTACACTCCCAACACATGCAGCATACAAAGATCTTAAGCACGTAAGGAGAGCCGTCTCAATGTCAGGAGAGGCAACAGCTCCCCGAACTTCTTCCAAGCATTTCTCAAGGTAGTGACAGAGCTAGCACCAGCCCCACGTCCAGCACATAACATGTCTCCCAAATAAAAAAAAACACTTCCACACACTCAAGAGGCTCACCAGCAACTTCAATCCTTTCACGCCTGACAATGTCCACCTGCTCTCCTCGACACACTGCACACAAAATAAACATTATCTTGCAGTCTGCCTCTAATACGACTACATTTCTTATGCATCCACTTATCACAAACACTGCAGAAGATGGAATTACTTCCCACACCCTTGTGGCAAATTGCACATGCCCACTCTCCTTCTTCTTTGAAAATACCACCACCAACCCTAGATATCATCACTTTTGTTTTATCTGTATATATTCTGAAGTCCTTGTGCCCCATACCATCTCTTCACTTCCTAAATCTTTCCTCCGCCTCCCTTTCATTCTCTGCAAGCAACATCAGATCATCAGCATACAACATCTCCCACAGGAGTCCATTTCTGAAGTCATGTGAGAGGGCTTCAGGTTCCATGATAAACAACAAGGGACTCAAAACTGATCCCTTATGCACACCAACATTCACGGAAAACTCATCACTCAAATCTCCATTCATTCTTACCTGGATATGAGCAACCACAAGCATGGCCATAAACACCCTAACCAGCCGCTCCACGATCCCAAGCTTTCTCATTTCCCACCTCACTATGTCTCTAGGGACTGTCAGAGGCCTTCTCCAAATCAACAAAAACAAAGTACAGTTCCCTTTTCTTTCCTATATATTTTTCCTGAAGCTGTCGAACTGTGAATATGCATCAGTGGTCCGCCTGCCTGGGATAAACCCAAACTGCATCTCATCAGTATTTACTCACTGTCTAATCATACCTTCTAAAACTCTCTCTCCATTACCTTCATTATCTAATCTAAAAGCTTTATACCTATATAATTTCCTCATTCCAGGGCATCAGCCTTCCCCATGTACACATTTACAGCTACACTTTTCAGCCATTCATTTGGGACAACACACTCATATATAATCATATTTATCAGGTCACTGACTAATCTCACTCCTATATTTCCTGAGGCCATCAACATTTCAACAGTCAGCCCAGACACATGTGCTGCCTTCC
Source organism: Coenobita brevimanus (assembly GCF_032717465.1). NCBI lineage: Eukaryota > Metazoa > Arthropoda > Malacostraca > Decapoda > Coenobitidae > Coenobita > Coenobita brevimanus. The sequence goes on along the minus strand of NC_137017.1, from coordinate 2,789,980 downwards.
CCACCTGCATCCTGCCTTTTGACTCACTCACAGTATCAGCGTCAATCAAAAGCCAAGGGCCAATCACTGGATCTGCTGGCTCCAAACCTTTCCTCTCCTAGTCAAACTCCTCATTCAACAACCTGCCATAATGCATTCTTCATGCATCTTTAATATCCCCACTGTTCACCACTACCATTCCTTCATCATTCTTCACACACTGCTCACCCATAATATCCCAAGTATCTCTCTTCACCTAATTTGCCACCTTAAATATCATATTCTTCCATTCCACATGATTAGGTTATCAGGCAAATGTCTGTGACTCCGACATCTCCTGGTATACCTCTTTTCTAGTCCTACGCTTGGCAGCCAAGTATTCCTGTGTTACCACTCTTCTTCCATTCCCAGAAAAGCCTTCTTTTCTCCTTAACCGCAGCTTCTACACCCTCATCGCACCACCAAGTTACTTTATGTCTTGTTGGGCCTCTTGTCCAACTGCGTACTGGATCAGTAACTCAAGAGGTTGTTCTTGAGGGCTCTGCACTATTCATTAACACCTCTGTCAATGGCTCCCTGTTAAGCCACCACTCTCCTCATCTCGCTATAGAAAGCACTCCTTACTGCTTAGTTTTCCAGCTTCCATATTTTCCTCCTAGGTACATGAGTCCTCCTTTTCATCACTCGTTCTTTAAGCATCATGTCACATATCAATAATTTGTGCTGCTGCACACACACCTCATTTCCTATAACTTGAACATCCCCACTAACATCCTATCTGCCCCCCTGACCAGAAAATAATCTATCTGACTTCTGTTTCCCCCAGACTCGTATGTAATCAACCTACTTTCTCTTTTCCTAAAATGTGTGTAGCACACAGTCATGTTCATTGCCTCCCCAAACACAAGTATCCTTTCCCCTTCCTCATTTCTTGTACCATACACACATCCCCCATGCACTCATTCATAACCCTTTTCGCACTGCAGACCTCATATAAGGCACAATGAAGGTTTGAACTGGCCACATTGCAGGCCTCATCTGAGGTATAATTTATATTGGCTATAAAACGTGACTCAGGGGAGGTAAACTATCTTACAAAGTCCAGCAGGGGTTAGAGGTCGAAGACAAGGTAAGCAGAACTCTAAGAATGAGGTTGTTTCATGTGGAAAGGCCATATAATTTCATCAGGCAGTAGCCAGAGGAAATCCAATATTCTGTTTGTTGCTTAGACTAGGAATGATCAGTGAAGTTCAGACAAAATAGGATTTCTCTCTCTCTCTCATTTCTGGACCATGGTGTGAAATTGATATTTTTTTTTTTTCTTGATTGTTGCAAGTGACATGCAGCGTTCCTGAATGTAATTATAGAAACTCTTAAAGGAGAAGTACATAATAAGTAAATTAATGTACAGTACATATTTTCTATACAGTGAGGCCTTGATAAACGAAAACTCAGAGTATGAGTTTTTGATGTTAAGAAAGCGATGAATATAGGACAGATTCCACAATACGAAAGTATCTATCATGATGATACGAAAAACAATACGAAAGGAAATACGAAAATTTCAAAATGGGCACTTGCTTGTGACGAGGAAACAAACTAAACCCTCTCTGGTAAACAATTTTTCACCTGCTTCTCAGTTGAGTCCACGGTTTTGGGACAGTTCGCTGTCAGGTCAGTTTGCTGTCACAGCAGTAACAAGACAATTCGCTGTCAGGACTTTTTGCCCCTTCATTTATTTACATATGAGTTTATTTAGCAAGTATATTAGTTTTTGAATTATATGAGTTATAAAGGTGATGGTGGTTTATTCTTTTTTTAATAAATGTACAATATGGCATCAGATAGTTGGTATTAACAGAAAAAAATATAAATATATTAAAATGTGAATCAAGTGACGTACGATGTTTCACTTCTTCATTTAACATAAGGCTACATATGAGACATTGGCATTTATATGAACGCCTAATAACCTCAAGTAAATGATGGACATACTCTAAAATTATACGACTAATCATATTACGTCTGCATTCTCAGTTGATCACTCACTCTCAGCCTACTGCATCCAAAAATTACAATAAAAATTACTGATGACAGCAATGGGAGATGCCAGGTTATAATTCAAAATCGACTACAGTGAGGCAGAAGCAAGTTAAATATTGACTACAAGTGCAGATTATAAATAATATCCAAAGCCTACGCTGTTGAATGAACATAGACCTTGATAGTTCCCCGTGAAATTAGTTATTATAGTATTAATTAATTAATATTAAGTATATTTATAGAATGACGAGGAATCGTCCCGGGTGCGAATTGTTGTGACGGGGAATTGTCCATGTTTTGACAGGGAATTGACTTCACGGCGAACTGTCCCAAAACCGAGTCCACGTCTCTCCTCGCAGCTTCGTTGTGCATGAGGATACTTTTGCAGCTCTACACCTTTTCGTACTGTTTAGACATACCTCCCAAGCGCCCTGCATGATCTCCAGCATTGGGGGAGCCTGCTGCAAAGAAGCAGCAGTACCGTACTCTAACTCTGGAGAGGAAATTGGAAATTATAAGACGTCAAGAGAAGGGGCAGGGAGTCTCGGAGATTGGGTGTTCTTTAGGCCTTGCAGCTTCCACCATTGGGACTGTGACCAAGAAAAAGGAGATGTACAAGAAAATGGCCACCTTGTTTTCTACATCTACAGGTATTACTTACCTCTACAAGTATTACTCACTTCAGAATAGGAGGGGTAAAGTGTAGATGGGGGTCCGAGGGGGTCCTGGGATGCATCCCCCCATTTCTGTGTATATTTCAATGGGGAATATTGTTCCAATATACAAAATTTTGAGTTACGAAGGTATTTTCGGTCCCTGTCCCTTTCGTTTATCGAGGGCTCACTGTATCTGTCTATATATACTGTGAGTCAGTGAAAATGCATCAGTAGATTACCTGCGGTTTATTGTGTGTAAGTTCGATATATGTAAATGTAGTTCACACAGTGGGTCCATCAGTATCTCTTACAAGTTTACGACAGAATATAAGGACAAGGAAATCACTACATAAACAGTCATCACTTCATTTGTGACTTGACTCCTTGACAGGTAATTCCACACTACAGGTGTCCGTCAGTACGGGGTGTGGCCACCATTTATAGCACCAGTCGAGTAGGGCGGTTTTCCCAAGGTGGATGGAAAGCTGATGACAGGGAGAGCTAGAGCTCCTGTTTTATCAGGCCATAGAACTAGCTCCTGATCATTCCCCTGTGCTGAACTTTTTCTGTGTTTCAGTAACACCGACAGTAGTCTAGCATGCACTCCAATACAAGTTCCTCTTACTGTCATCACCAAACTACATGCTCATTACACACTACACTTCCTATTCAAAATTTATATCCCCCCCCCAAAAAAAAATGCATCTCATAACCAAGCCTTGGAGTCCTGTGGGACGGGGGCATCAAAGCCTCCACCATCCGCCCCTCTCCCAGTGACAACCAAGCAAGATGCCTGGAACCACTGTCTGACTCACTTCTCCATTTTGCAACATTCATGGTCCTTCTTCTAGCTTTCTCTTGGTTGAGCACTACCTCTCCTCCTCTAAACCTTACCATCTCTTCCTAACAGAGACTCAGCTGTCTGAGACAACTGTTAACAAACCCTTCTCTGTATCTTGCTACTTTCTCTATACTCATTTCAAAGCCAAAGGTGGCTTTTGTGTATATGTATGCAACAACATATCTTGCTCTCGTGTTCCTGAACTTGGATCTTCTGAATTGTCTACTCTCTGGCTTTGGCTTTACTGTCATTCTGTGACTGAATATATCTGTGCTGTTTACTTATCTCCTAATTCTACGGACTATGATATATTCTTCAACTATCTTACTTCTAAGATGAAACACATCCTATCAATTTCTCCTTTCTCTGAAATCTCCATTCTAGGAGATTTCAATGTTCACCACCACCTGTGGCTCTCCTCTCCTTTCACTGATTCACCAGGTATGCAAGCCCACATCTTTTCTATCCTTAATGACCTTGAGGAGCTTGTACAGCAAGCTACCCATATCCCTGACCACCTTGGGGGGAGTTCCAACATACTTGACCTCTTCCTTGCAGCTATTGCTTGTGGTTATGGTCTTCATCATTCCTCTCCGTTGGGCTCCTCCGATCACAGCCTTATCGCCTTAACCTGTCCTATCGCTCCAGTAAGGCCTGTGGACCCTCCTAAGAAGACTCAGTTGTAGCACTTTGGAGCTGCCAATGTGGAGGCCCTCAGGCAGTACTTCTTTGATTTTCCCTGGAATGATTATTGCTTCCATGGACTTGAGCCATCTGAGTGTGCTCAGTGCATTATGGAAGGGGGTGATAGGAGTGGGTGAGGAAGGTCATGGGAGGAGAGGAATGGGGTGGGAATGCATAGAAAACGGGAATCGCACCGCCTGGAAGGCTAACTTTCTTCAACTTTGATGGGCTATAGCTCATGAACTAGTTGGTCCAAAATGCTTCGGTTTGCAGCATAAGGTGTGTAAATTCAAGCTCTAAACCATGGGCACAATTTTTACTTCTGTAAGAGCCGAGGAATTGGCTCCATATACAGATTTTCACACCGGTACGGTTGATTGAATTACGTACCCTAGGGGTTAATCGCACTTATTCTAATACTGTCCACTACTGGGAGAAGGCTTACAAAAGGCACTGGAGCCGCCCTGCCCCTGAATCTCATCTCTTTTATGTTTTGGCCCTGAATTGTGCTAGGTCTGTTCTTTGCTTCGCTAAAAATAACTTCATTCATACTAAATGCTCTGAACACTCCAATCAGAATTCTTGCTGCTCCTTTTGGCACCTTTTCTGGCAACTTTACCTCATCATCCTTCCCTCATCTTTTCTACTCTGATGGCTCTGTAGATATTTCTTCTATTGATAAAGCCGCACTCATCACTCAGACTTTTTCTTCCAATTCAACCTTAAATAATTCCAGTGCTGTTCCTCCATCACTTCCCTCTTCTGACTTCCTCATGACTGACATTAAAGTTTCTTCAGCTGATGTATTTTCAGCCATCACTGGCCTCAGTACTAACAAGGCATATGGGCCTCATGGGGTCCCTCCTGTTGTCATCAAGAATTGTGTTTCTGAGCTTACATGCTGCCTAGGGAAACTCTTTTTGCCTTTGCCTGTCAAGTGTCAACTTGTACCTTTCCCTTTTGCTGAAAATTTGCTGTCATTCAGTCTGTCCCAAAGAAAGGTGACCATTCCCAGCCCTCAGACTATCATTCAGTTGCTTAAACATCCTGTTTCCAATGTTTTTTAGTCTGTTCTTAACAAAAATTTTTAAAGCATCTTTCTTATCACAACCTTCTTTCTGATCGTCAATATGGGTTCTGTCAGGGATGCTCCACTGGTGATCTTTTCACCTACCTCTCAGACTCCTGGTCATCCTTCATTCGGGACTTTGGTGAAAGCTTTGCCATTGCACTTGACATCTCAAAATCTTTTGACCAAATCTGGAATAAATCTTTAATCTCCAAACTGCCCTCTTACAGTTTCTAGCCCCCTATCTGTGCCTTCATTTCAAGCTTCCTTTCTGGTTGTTCTATAGCTGCTGTTGTAGACGGCCACTATTCTTCTCATAGAGCTGTCAATAGTTGTGTTCTTCAGGGCTCTGTCCTATTGCCAACTTTTTTTTCCGTTTGTTCTTCATTTATCTCATAAGCTGTATGTCTAACCCTATCCTTTCATACACTGATGATTCCATCCTTCACCTTTCCATTTGGATCCTGCAGCGTCCATCTCAGCAGTTACTTCAGCAGACAAGGGATAAGCTGTGGCACACCTTATATATGACGTGGCCCTTATCCTAGATTGAGGTAAAAGTAATCTTGTTTTTAATGCATCAGAAACTCAGTTCTTACATCTATCAACCCAACAGAATCTTCCGCAAGAGTACCCTCAGAGGTTTAACAATATCCGTCTCAATCCTGCATCATCTTTAAACATACAAGGGGTTTCATTTTTGTGGGATTTATCTTGAAATGAACATATTACCTCTTGTAAAAGCTGCATCAAAGAGATTAAGTGTGCTAAGCAGACTCTCTGCCCTTTTTACAGACAGTTGTTGACTTATTCACGGGTTTTATTCGTTCCTGTGTAGAGTACAACACTTGTGTGGGGAGGCTCCGTAAATACAGCTCTTCTCAGCAAGGTGGAGTCAAAGGCATTTTGTCTCATCAACTCTCCTCCACTTACTGACTCCCTTCTGCAGCTGTCTCTTTGCAGCATTGTTGCATCTTTATCTCTTTTCAATCGCTACTTCAATGGTCACTGTTCCTCAGAACTGCTTGCGTCCCTCCACCACTACAGCGGGCGTGTAGCACCCGTCTAGCAGCAGTCTCTCATCCCTTTTCTGTCCATCTCTCGAATGCAAGAGTTAACCATTATTCTCCGTCCTTCATATATGCAGCAGATTAGCTGTGGAACTGTTTCCCTCTGTCTGTATATCCTACTGCTTATAATGTTCAGTCTCTCAAACGCAGTGTGTCCAGACATCTTGAAATGAATGGATTTTGAATTTGGCTCTCTATTGTCTTGTTTTTGTTTTTTCTTGGAGGGAACAATTTTGCAGGCTCCTGGCCTTTGATTCCTTCTTCCTTTAAAAAAAAAAAAAAAAAAAAAAAAAAAAAAAAAAGGACATCAATTCACAGAGTGCGTACTCTGGAACACTTTCCCATTCTTCATCACTGCCTGGATCAGTAATTGTCTGTTTTGTGGTTTAGAGTCATGCAGTGATAGACACCTCACAAGATAATCCAATACATGTTCAGCTGGGTTTGAATCAGGTGAGCAGGCAGGCCATGGCGATATATTGACATTCTCAGCCTGCAGAAACTCAGTTGTGACACGAACTACATGTGGACAAGCATTATCTTGTTGCAACATTTTTATGCCTGGATGGTTGCATAGAAATGGGACTGCATGGGATTTGAGAATGTTGTTGATGTATTTCTGATCCATCAGGTTACCTTCGTTGATCACTAAGAGTGTGTTGTAGTCAGCTGAAATCTCTGCCCATGCCATGATGCCAGGTTCACCCCAGTGATTACCCTGTCTCACACAACATTTAGCATAGCAATCATTATGTGCCCTCCAGACTTGCAGACATCTTTCAGAGTGTTCCACACAGAGATGACATTCATCTGTGAAGAGAACAGTATTCCACTGTAGTTTGGTCCAGTGTTCATGCTGGCTACACCACTGTAGTCTGTTCTGACAATGGGCGAGTGAGAGATCTAAAACCCTTACGGGGCTATGTGCATTTAGACCAAACATCCACAGTTACCGCTGTAAGGTGGACGTGCTTATCCGATGATTATGTCGACCAGGATTCTCACGTGCTGTTTTTGCCGTCGACAGGAATCTATTCCAGATATGCGGCACCTGGATGTGGTGACTTTATGTTCTGTTGAGACATGTACTCTTCCAGGACATTGTCAATTGTCAACTGAGCTTGTTTCATGATGCCTTTGGATGACCCTGACAGTCATTAACCCTTTAACCGCAGGTGTCATCTCAGAATGACACTGCAAAAACTGGACCAAACCGCTGGTGTCATTCTCGAATGTTTGTGAATACAGTATTTTGAATACCCCGCGTTTTTTCCGTGCGCCAATTGTTTCAAGGGAGAGTAGCTATTAAGTTCTTTCACTCCAGCCGACCCCCACCTCCCTCCTCCCACCCCCTGGGCCCCCACCTCCCACCCCCCGGGCCCCCCACCCCACCCCTGACCAACACGCATCAGTATCTGTTCAGCTGTGTGAGTGACAACACGGCTGATGTGGCAGTGAAGTGCAGGCAATTACAGTGCCTTTTACCTGCCTCAGTGAACACAGAGTGGGTGTTTATCGTATGTGCAGTGTTCATATATGTTTATAGTATTATTATCAGAATGAGGGTGGCATTTGGTAATGGTGTGTGAGCGAAAAATAGTGATTACAACACCGCTGATGTGGCAGTGAAGTGCGGGCAATTACAGTGCCTTTTACCTGCCTCAGTGAACACAGGGTGGGTGTTTATCGTATGTGCAGTGTTCATATATGTTTATAGTATTATTATCAGAATGAGGTTGGCATTTGGTAATGATGTGTGAGCGAAGGTGATGGTGTGTGAGCGAAAAATAGTGATTTTAGATCGCTCACTTCTAACGGCACTGCCCATCCAGTGATAGTCAACGAAATCATGAAACCTACATCATTGCAAAGCTGAAGGTTAGTACTTTCTAATGGTACCTTATTTTTTGTTCTAGATTAATTCTGTGCAGAGTTATAAAGGTTTAAAGTTTGTTTACATTTTGACTGAAACCCCCGCGGGAGAGGACAGTCGGGGCAAAACAATACCCGCAGTTAAAGGGTTAAATGATGACATCCCACAATCTACGAGCTGCATCACGTTGTGCCATGCCTCCACCACCCCTTAGGCACAATGACCTTTTAGGCATGAAAAATGTGGCATGATGGCAGTCTTTCATGAACTAACAGACTGTATTCCACTTATACATAATCTAACCTTCTTCTAGACATAAAACAACCATATGCTCCTTTTCCACCAGTAGGCAGTGAGTGGAATGGGCTGAATTGATTAATCTTATCTCTGAGACAGTGCATCGTGAACAAAACGAATCTTGTCTTCAGCTGGATGTTGTATGAGTACGTGATCATACCAAATCAGATCATTGTTGGAAACAACCAACAGTACAGGAATTGTTGCAACTGTATTACAGTAATCCCCGTACTATCTGGACGCCCATTTTCCAGACATCCCCACTTACCGGATATTTTGGTCCTGGGATCCAATATTCAAAAAAAATAAATAAATAAAAAAATAAAAATCCGACTTTTTTTTCCTCCCGTAATTTGAACTCAGCGTGCACGGCACGGACCTGCTGTGTTCTGGTGCGTAGTTCTGCCACCGTCCACTAGAGCGCCCCTGCATCCTCCCCACTTACCGCCCGTCTCTTGTTGTGAGTGCACGCTCGTGATCATGGTCGCCCACCTGCTCTCTTTTGTGGTGGTGCCTTACGTGCTGCAGGCGCTGCTGCTGCTCTGTTGCCTCTTGTTAGTGTGTGTGATGATGGCCATGCTGCCTGAGAAGAGGAAGAGAGTGGTTTTGACTTTGGAGAAGAAGAGGGAGATATTGGACAAGGTGGATGCGGGATGGTCAACCTCACTCATGCTTCGTGAATTCAGCCTGGCCCGATCTATTTTGTTTGATATCAAGCGATCCCCTGACAAACTCATACAGTACAAGGCTGACTTCTCGTCAAAAAGCAAACGCAATGTGGAGAGAAAGATATGTTTACTCCCCGGTATGCAGAATTTGACCGCTCCACGTTGATTTGGTATCAACAGCAATGTGCTGCTGGTGTGCTGGTGCGTGGCACCTAGCTGAAGGCTGCTGCTGAGAAGTTTGCAAGGCTTCACAATGCCCTAGACTTCAAGGCATCCGAGGGTTGGCTCTTTGCGTTCAAGTTACGGCATGGCCTTACCAACTGTAAGGCCCATGGCGAAGCTTTGGACACCAGCGAGGATGGAGTAGAGGAGTTTCGGCCCAAGGTGAAGCGCTTGATCGACAGGGAGGGCCTCACTTTCGGTCAAGTCTACAACGCCGATGAAACTGGTTTATTCTATCGCTCTTTGCCAACGAACACTCTAGCCGAGGAGACGGAGAAGCGTGTACCTGGCCGCAAGCTCTCCAAGCAACGGATATCTGCTTTGTGTTGTGCCAGTGCTAACGGCATGCACCGGCTTAAGCCCGTTATTGTTGGCCGTACAAAGCAGCCTTGGTGTCTTTGTAGGGTGATGGATGGCCTTCCTGTTGTTTGGTACCATTCTTTGAAGGCATGGATCACTGCCCACATCTTCAAAGACTGGTTCCACCGCCATTTCGTCAAGGAGGTCATCCATTACCAGACGGAGAAACTGAGAATCCCACGCGACCAGGTAAAGGCCCTCCTTCTCCTTGATAATGCACCTGCTCACCCATGCGACAAGGACATGGTGGCTGAGAATGGGCGCATTCGGTGTATGTTTCTGCCACCTAATACGACTGCTCTCATCCAACCAATGGACCAAAGAGTGATCGTGGCAATGAAGTAGTTGTATCGACGGAAGTTCGTGGACGAGGTGATGGTTGTTCTCGAGGACGAGGATGAGTGCAGGGAGGGACGGGACACGCAAGGCCAGCGGACTTTGGAAAACCTTTGCTGCCACAACATCAAGTCTGCTATTTACAACTGGGCCAGTGTATGGAAGGAAGTCCCTGTCAAGACTAGAAAATAGTTGGTCTCGTCTGCTTCTTGGAACGGATGTGGAGCACGATTTCCTTGGTTTTGACGTGGATGACTTTCATGCATGTCTACGTGTGCATGGGGATGATGTTGATGTGGATGAAGTGCGTGAGTGGTTGAATGACGACGAGGGTGATCCTGGGTATCAGACCATGTCTGATATCGAGATCACATCTTCAGTTGCAGGTGTCAGTACCAAGCTTGAAAATTCCGACGAGGACGGCGACGATGATGTGGACTCCTCTCAGTGCGCCACTACTCCAGCCATCCCCAAGCTGAGCGCACTCCGGGAACCTTTAGACTTCATTCTCGACTACCTGGAACACTCGGACTGTGACAGGGAGATGGGGCCCTTGGGACTTGTGGAGGAAGTGCGCACTTTCAGGCGGCGCATCATTAATCGCCAAAATCGTCGTTCCTTGCATCAATCAACCATTGACAACTTTTTTAGATCCGTGACCCCTGCTGTGCCCAGCCCTGGCTCCACTCCATTGACTCCCCAAGACAGGCCCTCATGCTCCAACCCACAACCCAGCACATCAGGCACGGTGGAGTCACCATTTGACGTGAGTTTGCATCTGTCTTCAAAGTCGTCTGCAGTGGGTACTCCGTCACCACGACCCAGCGACGCACCCCAAGGCCACCTGCATCAGCTACTCTCAGACTCTGACTAATTAACCCTTTAATCAGAGGCATTGTTTTGACCCTACTGCCCCCCCCCCAGGGGGTTCCAGCCAAAATGTAAACAAGTTTTAAACCCTTATAACTCTGCACAGAATAAAGCTAGAGTGAAAAATAAGGTTCCATTAGAAAGTACTTACCTTCAGCTTTGCAATGATGTAGATTTCATGACTTTGTGGACTTTCACTGGACGGGCAGTGCCATTAGAAGTGAGGGATCTAAAATCACATTTTTCACCCCACACACCATTACCAAATGCCAACCACACTCTGATAATATTACTGTAAAAATATATAAGCACTGCACATACAATAAACACCCACTCTGTGTTCACTGAGGCAGATAAAAGGCACTGTAATTGCCCACACTTCACTGCCATGTTAGCACCATTGTCACTCACAAAGCTGGACAGAGACTGATGCGTGTTTGGGCAGGGGTGGGTTTGGGCCCGGGGGGTTGGAGGAGGGAGGTGGGGGGTTGGCAGGAGTGAAAGAACTTAATAGCTACGCTCCCTTAAAACAGTTGGCGCACGGAAAAAATGTGTGGTATTCAAAATATTCACAAACATTCCAGAATGACACCCGCGATTTGGTCCCGTTTTTTCAATGTCATTCTGGAATGACACCCGCGGTTAAGGGGTTAAAGAGCAAGAACTTCTCCACTAGACCACACGGGAATTTACGGTGTTGTGCAGTAAATAAAACAGTGCATAGTATTAAGAAATTTGAATTGTGAATGCAAAGACTAAAGCACAGATTGCAACACTGATTTTATTAACGTTCAGTGGAGCGCAAATTAACTCGAGTGTGTTATGTTTAGAAAATGGATTTATGAGTGCAAAGACTTTAAGTGCAGAGTGCAACACTTATTTCTTTAAGGCACAATGGAGCGCAAGTAAGACTAGAGTGCACAGTGTTAAGAGAATGGAATTCTGAGTGCAAAAGACTAAGTTCAGTGCAGGACTTCATGTACAGTGTACTGCAGGTGCTTCAGGTACTCTTTTTTACAGTCAGAGTCTGAGAGGAGGTGGCTTATTCATTGAGATGGCCAGGGACTTGTTGTAAGTACCCAGAATGTTTCATATTGTATAAACTCACCTCTAAAACGTCATTTTATGGTTCTTTTGCATTTATTTCAGTCTTTTATGTCCCTTATTGGTGTGATTTGGGTTTTTAAATAGGTGCTATGCATGTCCAGAGGGAGTTGTACAGGTGTTTTTCTGAGTCAGGGTAGGTTAGGGTCTATAAGTACAAGTCCAGGAGGCTGGGGCCCACTATCCGGACAGGACCACTTTCCAAACATGCCTTTGGCTCTATTACATCGGATAGTGGAGGGATTACTGTAGTTCGTGCATTTTTATTGATTCATTGTGTGTGTGTGTATATATATATATATATATATATATATATATATATATATATATATATATATATATATATATATATATATATATATATATATATATATATATGTACAGTATGCATATTATATAGTATAAATACTGTAATGCCTTTAAACAGCTGCTGAATACAAACAATGAATTGGAGGAGGCACGTGCTGAACTTGCAAGGAAGACTGCAGCTTTGAGTAGTGCTGAGTCACGTCTGAGCTGGGCAGTGGGGTTGGAGGATCGAGTGGCTGTACTTAGTGAGGAAAAAACTGAGTTGGAAACGCAGGTAGCAGGCCTTACGCATAAGCTCAATCAGGCCAATGCCAGGTGAGGGATCTTGGTGTTTGTGTAGGCCCTTATCTTAATTTTGAGCGTTAACATTGCATCCTCAGCTTACCTCTAAGTACATTTAGCCCCTAAAGACCGATGTCTGGCAGTCATCAGTTTCGGGGTCCTGCTACATAAAGTCTAAATTCTGATGATCGTAGACAGGCTGAATATACATATCTTACATGAAAAAAAAATAAATAAATAAAAATAAAGAAAATCTTGGCTTTTTTTTTTTTTTTAATGCTCATTCCTTCAACGTATTTCATGCATGGGCATATAATTCATATTGATTTTAGTGATTTCTTTAAGATTATTTGACAAAAATAATGTATTTTCCTTTTTTTTTTTTTTTTTTTTTTTTTTTTTTTAAATACGACGGGTGACTTTCTAACCATTAGACATATGAGAGTGAAATATACATTTTCAGGTGTGTAAATTCAAGCTCGTGAAATCTATAAGACCAAAATTTACCATGGTGAAAAATTGGACCCAAAATGCGGCTGGGGGCTAGTCAGGGTGCGAGATTTATGGTCTTTAGGCATCAACAAACTTATGATCGTCTTCCTGTTGTAATTATAATTTGCTTTTGCAGGTAGGATTGGAAATTTCAGAGGCAAACCATAATAGTCAGGACTTTGATTTGCATACAAACTTATAATCAGTTTTGTGTTGTTGGCACAGTATGTTGTTGCTAGGAAGACAAAGAGAAAAGATGACAGAATCCTTCTGTATCTCTTGTTCTTCTTGCAAAAACAAATCTGAGTTGTAAGGGAGAAATCATTATATGTTTGTTAGTGACCCTTATCCTCATGCTGCAGCTTCCTGATTAATAGAACAGCATAGATATACACCCACTAAAATAATTGTCGGCACCCTGTGCTTCGACACCCTTTGCATCTATCACTGGCACAGAAGCCTTGAATACACGGTAAGGGTTGGTACACCTGATTCTCTCTGTCTCTGTCTGTCTGTCTCTCTCTCTCTCTCCGGAGGTGCCGCGTGCCAGAGAGGCGACTGCACCAAAATGGCGGAAATAAGTTATCTCTAATTTTTATATTAAAAAAAAAAAAAAAAAAAAAAAAAAAAAAATCTGTAATGACAGACATCATGCTAAGGGAAAACCTGCTTGTCCACACAAGTAAAATGAGGATAAATTGTTTAAATTTGGCCAGTATTCAACAGTGCTATAGATGTGTTAAGTTTAACCTTAATTATCTTAAAACATTGGTTTGGCACAGTCGCCCCTCTGGCAGGTGACACCTCCCCATATAACTCCTGTAGCTTCATGTCGTGTATAACGAATAATTCATAGCAATTGACATAATGGTCGAAGGAAAGTCTCAAAGCATTATCCACCTGATAATATAGAAATCAAAGTGCTGTTATTTTGCTTTGCACCTATCATATCCGAGGTTACCACCTTATGACATGTTGTGATACAGTGACAACCACCATTAGCATTTAAAGAATGAGTTAATGTCAGCCTCAGCTAAACATGTCCACTTTCAAAGAACTATACCACAGTATTATATCTCTGAGCTGCCTTATGTTCTTTCTTACATCTGCTGTACATCCTTCTCCTTTAGGAATTATAAGTTTTATTATTCCCTCTTTAGTATCAATCTTTAATATGTATTCTCTCTTATCAACTGTTTCTTTTCATGTTTTGTCGTTTTTATACTATTTTAATATATTTTTATTAGAAATCTCCTGTAACTGGAGCCAAGCTTTTCATAGGGCCTGTCTTTTACCCTCATTCACACCAGTGATCCTGCATCACAACCTATTGTAGCGCAAGGTTTTTATTATTCAGTTATACTAAGTCATTACATTAACCCATTCACTCCCAGGGTTCCTGCGTGAGGGACCATGCTGGAAGGGTACTTTGCATACTTCCCTTTGCCTGTCAGCTAATAGTCGCGAAGCTCATAGGTCCCTACCCTGGGGTTCCCTTCTTTATTAACTTTTGAAAATGGCCAGTTCTGTCCTATAGTGAGGACCCTAGGCGCAGATGTATTATCTGGGGACAGATCGGCAATCTATCATCCATTAGTGTAAAACTACAACAAGAAATCACAACAATTTGGCATTAACCACAATGAAATGTAGTGGTAAATGTGGTTAGCCATAGTATTGTGTATTAATAATGCCATTAAATTAAAGGAAATAACCAACAAATTTATTAAAATGCCACTAGATTAACAGAATGCACTTAAGCTTTGGATACGAACTCATTGCATTATTCCCTTAATTCAGTAGAAAGAAAAGGCTTGCAGTTCAGCAATCTTGTTTCATTAAGCATTCATCCCACTAAAAATTATTTATTAGTTTAAATAATAATGCAAGGTAACACTTTAGCTACAGTTTCATATGTGTAAAGTATGGTGAATGATGTTTCATTGTGCTAGAAATTGGGATTTTCACACCAAAATGGCAGCACTGCCATTTACACACTACGGAGTAGTCGCACTCAGGACTTTTTTTTTTTTTTTTTTTTTTTTACACTTCTGATATAGCAACTTATTCTGCACATTACACAGCAGCATCCTTTTTTATAATTTTTATGAAAATTATGATATCATGTTGATACTCAAACTCTCCTAAGTAACGTAAAAGGCTGATAATTATAGACAAAACAAATTACTTAATAAATGGTGCTATGAATCCTCTGTTGCCACAGTGCATATGAGCCTAAGGCTCAGCAGATCAGGGAAACCAGTGAAGCACGTTACGCTGAAGTTCATTTTCAGAGCTCACATCTGTTGTGTAAGATTTTATCACATTGAAAGAGCGCCGATAATTTTTTTAGTGGGTGTACCGTCAGCGTAAAAATCTTGTTGCATTGTCTGTTTTTCTGTCCATGGAAGTGCAAGATCTATGTGGTGGATTCAGAGCCATCAACACGGGTGACACTCATCTGTGGCTAATTAAAGTCACTATTGGTAGTTGCTGCAGATTCACTAGTGATTTTTCAAAGTCTGTGGTACAGCATTCATTTTTTTTTTTTTTTTTTTTTTTTTTTTTTTTTAAACACTAAGAAAAACTGTACCGTAATGCAGCATTAAATACAAATCTAGCTTATCAAGTAATCTCACTTGTCTGAGATAATTCTGTCCTTGAGGTGAAAACTTACTTTTCAATGAGTAATTGAATGGATATATGTCCTATTTCATTGGCAGTTCTGTTGCAGTTGTACTTTTATGCTTTGTTTTGCTAAGTCAAGATATTTCATCTTTTTTTTTTTTTTTTTTTTCCCAGTAATTATCTTAGGATTATGATGATAAGGCTGATTTCATATGGTGAGGAGTTTATTCCATGATAAATACAGGACAGTTTATTTTATGTGTATCATTGTGCATGAGGTACATTGCATCATAGCTCAATTGATTTAGGTTATAATTAGAATTTATTGTTGAAATCAGATAGTATTTTGATTTCACCAGTTAAATTTTTATTACTATGTTTTTAGTGGTCTTAAAGCCAAAATATGGTGTCAGGTATAGTTCAGCAGAGGAGGCTCAGAGAGAGGAGTTGGAGCATTTGAGGGCTCGCGTGAACACACTGGAGCAGCGGCATTCACAGGCAGCACTACAAGAAACTGATAAGGTTCAGGCTCTCATGAAGGAGGTCAGTGACCCTCACACAACTCACCTCTGTATATATCATTACATATGGGTGTACAAGACACTGAAAGTGTTGCATTTTAAGCCCTAGCATGTCTTTCTTAATATTCCAGTTACCCAGAAATGCCCAGTATATAGTTTTGAAGAAATGTTCTTAAGATTCAGGGGGTTAGAAATGGTCTTCACTCCTTTAACTTGAGGATGCCCTCCTTATTTTATTCAATGTGATTCCAGATTATTTGATCCAGCTCAAGAAAAATATCCTCAAATTGAAGGGGTTAAATGGCACTTGGGAGTAGTTGGGAGTTTGAAAATTATTCTGTGAAAAATTAATAATTATTTTCCAGTCATTACTATCAGAATAGCATACATTATTTTGAGGACTTAGGTAAATTGAACATTTGTTCTCTATTTTTTATATTTTTACTAGTTTATTATTTGTTCCTTTTTCTGTTAATTTTATTTTCAGGAGTTTATGGTGGGGGCGCTCACCATCCACTCACTCGATGTAGTGCTGCTCTCGGATGTCTGGCCATTCCTCTCCTCCATCCTTCTTTCCTTCCATCCTTTTCTGTCTTTCTTTCCTTCATTCTTTCCTCGTCCTTCTGCCTGTGGGTGACTTTACACTCCCTCTTCTGTCTTTCTTTCCTTCATTCTTTCCTCTTCCTTCTGCCTGTGGGTGACTCTACACTGAGTGACAAGCCAAATGGTTTCCTGTACACCAGGAAACCATTTACTATGCTGGGTGGTAACCATATAACCAAATTTTGGCGCCTGGTGGTTTAATGGGTATTTAAGTCACTCTGATCAGATTAAGCCGGTGATGGTTTATATCCAAGGGATGGTTGAGGTTTATTGCTCTCATAATGCCACTCAGGGATGAGTGAGGCTGGTCACTCTTATCTTAAATGTCAGGACCAACTTGCCTAGCCCCGGACTCCTACGCTTCTCATGGGGCAATGTAGGATTGGATGATGAATGAGTGAATGAATTATTACAGTGTTTGTGTATACATATTTAGTTATTCAGGTGTGGTCCTGCCACATTGCCTATTTGTTCACTGTTAGTAGACATTTTTTTCCAGGTACTTTTTAACCACTACCCCTAATGAAAATTGTTATTAGCACAAGCATTTTCACATCGTGAACCCATCAGACACTCCACTTACCAGCCTCCCTGTTCTGTAGTCTTTCATGTTCTGCTTTATATTTCTGTAGATATTTCATGCTGTTTTGTTTGTATAGTTTATAAGGCTCCTATCACCTAATGGTGGCTCAACATACAGCTCGATCTCTTGCAGCCTCCTTATTCAGTCACCTATCCTTAAGGTCACATCATCATCATCATCTGGACCTCCTTTCCCACCCAAGGGCAGGGTGAGGAGTAGCAGGGTGGGGAGGCTCCCCACATACAGCTCTTCTCAATAGAGTGGAGTCAAAGGCTTTTCGTCTCATTAACTCTCCCCCTCTGACTGACTCCCTTCAAGCTCTGTCTCTTCACCGCAATGTTACATCTTTATCTCTTTTCTGTCGCTACTTCAATGGTCACTGTTCCTCTGAACTGTCTGCATGCATTCCTCCACTTCTACGACAGGCGTGTAGCACCCGTCTAGCAGCAAACTCTCACCCCTTTTCTGTCCAACTCTAATGCAAGAGTTAACCGTTACTCCCAGTCCTTCATTTATGCAACAGGTCAACTCTGGAACTGTCTCCCTCTGTCTGTATTTCCTGCTCCCTACGATCTCCAGTCTTTCAAACGCAGTGTGTCCAGGCATCTCGAAATGAATGGATCTTGAATTTGGCTCTCTCTTGTATTTTGTTTTTCTCTTGGAAGGAACAGTTTTGCAGGCTCATGGCCTTTGGTTCCTTCTTCCTCCAAAAAAAAAAAAAAACATCCAGACAGCCTATGTTTGCCCAGTCCAATGGGCCACACTTCCATTCACTCATCATTCAAGCCTCTGGAATCCTGGCTGTATCTGTCACACTCTGTGAATTCGTCTCAGGTGTTTTTTGGTGTACCTCTTGCAGCCCAACCCCTGATGTTCACACTTCTCACCCTGTGCACCCAGTTATCATCCTCCATCCTCTCAACAAGCCCAGACCATCTCAGTCTACTCCTGTTCATCACAACACTAATACATTCAAGTTCCATCCTTCTTCTCACATCTTCAGTCGCAGCCCTAAACCCCCCAGGCCCCTTTATTTGAGGTTGCACTACACATCCATCTAATCATTGTCATTTCTGTGCATTTGAGCCTATAAATATCCTCATTACTGCCCAAGGCCTGTACTTATAAAACACTAAGACTGCATCATAAGGTGAAAGTCTGTCCTAAATTTACAGGAGCGAGTCATAACTTCTCATATTCGACCTAACCTGAATCATGGCTAAAAACACCTCCCGAGTTGGTATAGCTCTTAGGACGTGGCTTATGACTGAATCATAAAGTTAAACATGGCCGACACACCACCACAACAACAAATTCGCCACCGCCAACCAAGACGTTCTCGTGACAGGAAAGATGTGTGTAATGATGCAGAAATGGTAAAGAGATACTGCTTGGACCGTGCAGGCATAATGTTTGTGACAGATTTGGTGCAGTAGACCCTAAAAAGACCAACGGCAAGAAACAAGGCTCTCACGCCAGAAATGAAAGTTATTTTAACGTTGTGTTGCCTTTCAACAAGAAAAATGCAACTTTGTAGTGGTGACGTCGACTTGTAGGTTTCTGTATCATATTGTTGGAGTTCTCCATGCTGGTGGTGGTGGTGGTAGTGTTTGTTTACAGGATGGTGTGGTGAGGCAACATGTCCTTGTCCACAGTAAAACAAAATGGTAAATAAATAATTCGTAAAACTTGACATTATCAGTTGACTTTTTGCGAAAAACATGTAAGAAAAATATCATAATAATTTTATATTTTTTGTTACGTCTTTTCTCTGATGTTTTTTTGTATTTTTCTTCAGCTTTCAAAACTTGCAAGTGCTACATATAGCAAACCATCTCAGCAGCTTATGATTTCGACCTAACAAAGCCTCGACTTTGTTATGATGAACTGCTCCTTAAGTCTAACATTTCAGACTTTCACCTAACTATGATGTAGGTTTTATAAGTACGGCCCCAGGCCTCACTGTCATACAGCATTACACCCCTAACACATGTTGCATACAAAGACCCATTAGCACAAAGGGAGAGCCCTCTCAGTGTTAAGAGAAGCAGCTTCTCCCTGAACTTCCTCCAACCTCTCCATACCCAAGCCACAGACCCAGCTCCAGTCCAACTTTCAACTCATAATATATCCCCCAAATAACTAAACTCCTCGATGCACTTAAGAGCCTCTCCGGTAGGCTCAATCCTGTCTCGTCTGACAGTCTCGACATGCTCTTCTTGACACACCTCATTAGGCCAGATATATAATTGGATGTCAATTTGGTTTTATGATTCAGTCAGTTTTTGGATAGGAACAGGCAGTTTTAGTACTGTATGTATTTGGTCATTAGAAAATGCTTAATAGTGAACACAAGGAGTGGAAGTTTCTGTACTGGATAATGGTCTTTGTTTTGGTATGTATGTGACACACTACAGAGAGAGATGATGGAACATGCCCTTGAGGAAGCACGCCAGCAACTCAACAACATCAAGGCCTCATGGAGTGACAAGATTACTGCCCTTGAGAACCAAATTAGCCATCTTAATGATAAGATGGCAGAAGACCAGGTGAGTTTTCAGCTTCACTTATAAAGTCCCTCTTCCTGTTCTTCTCTTCCTCCCTCCCCCCTTCTTCCCCCTTCCCTTTCCTCCCCTAAACCCATCCCCTCCCCATCCTCCCCTCCCCCTCCCCATCCCCCTTTCCCCTCCCCATCCCCCTTCCCCTCCCTTTCCCTTTCCCCTTCCCCTTCCCCTTCTTCCTCTCCCTTCTCCTTCCTTTTCCCCCTTTCTCATCCCTTGCCCTTCCCCTTCCCCCTTCTCCCTCCCTCTCTCTCTCTCCCTATCCCTCCCCCTCCCCCCTCCACTTCCCTCTCCCCCTTCCCCTCCCTCTCCCCCTCCCCCTCCCCCTCCCCCTCCCTCTCCCTCTCCCTCTCCCTTTCCCTCACTTTCTCCTCCTCCTCCTCCTTTGGCCTTTGCCTGATGTTAGACTCAGTCTTAGGTTCCATTTTTTTTTTTTTTTCATTATGTGATATGGTAGGTGGGGGCACTCGCTATCCACTCACTCAGTGTAGTGCTGCTCTGAGGTGTTGCCCTTTCCTCTCCTCCATCATTCTTTCCTACCATCCTCTCCTGTCTTTCTTTCTTTCATTCTTTCCTCGGCCTTCTGCTGCCTACGGGTGACTTTACATTCCCTCTTCTCTCTTTCTTTCCTTCATTCTTTCCTCCTCCTCCTGCCTGTGGATGACTGTACACTGAGTGGCAAGCCAAATGGTTTCCTGTACACCAGGAAATCATTTACTATGCTGGGTGGTAACCATATAACTAAATTTTGGCGCCTGGTGGTTTAGTGGGTAATTATGGCACTCCAGTCGGATTGAGCCGGTGAAGGTTTATATCCAAGGAGTGGTTGGGGTTTATTGCTCATGTAATGCCACGCAGGGATGAGTGAGGTTGGTCACTCTCATCTTAAATGTCAGGACCAACTTGCCAAGTCCCGGGTTCCTACACTGCTCATGAGGCAACGTAAGATTGGATAATGGATGGATTACTTACGTATGACGTTGATGCAGTATTTCCAAATCTCCTATTGGAGTGAAATGTTGACAGGATTCTGTGTTATTTTTATAGATTAGCATATCTAGTGGGCCTTTTTAATATATTGGTTTTTAAAAATGTTCTTAAATAGACGGTTCCATTATTGTACTGTACTTCATACTGCTTGTATCTTAGATTTTATGGAATATGAAGCATTCTGATATAGTCACCAAGAGCTAATTTACTAAGCTGTATCATATTTTAATGGATATCTCCTCTGTGATGTATATACATATTTGCTTTATGACTGCAGCTACCTTTGCAATCTCATGGTCTTGTGACGACTGTCGAATGTGCCATGATTAATGAATGCTTATAACATACGATACCATTTTGGTGTAAGTTATATCTGATGCACATTTTAGTGTGTGCTGTGAGGCAGATTATAATCACTGGGGGCTCTGGGGGGCAAAGCCCCCTAGTTAGCTTCCAGTGGATCTGGTGAGGCTTGCACTGCTACTTATGGTTTTAAATTGTATACATTTGAGTTTGTTTGGTGTGCTGACGTCGTGTCCAGTTGACGAGATCGGCAGTAAACATGCAATTGGAGGCACTCAAGTGGCTTCTGTAATGTATTTCTAGTGGTTGGTGGGGGTGCCTACCATGCACTCACTCGATGTAATGCTGCTCTCGCGTGCCTGCCCTTTCTTCTCGTCCCTCCTTTTTTCTATCCTTCCTCTTGCCCTTCTTTCCTTCATTCTTTCCTCTTCCTTTGTTCTACAGGTAACTATACTGAGTGACAAGCCAAATGGCTTCCTGTAAACCAGGAAACCTTGTACTACGCTGGGTGGTAACCATGTAACCAAATAATGGCATCTTTTTTTTTTTTATACAAGAAAGAAGGAACCAAAGGCCATTATTATTATTAAACATTAATGGGTACTCCTGTGAAAGATTGTGTCGGGTTGTTAGGTGTAAGAACTGGGTCTTTGATGCATTAAAAACAACAAAATTATTTTTACCCTGGTCAGAGATATGAACCAAGTCAGACATTAGGTGTGCCATAGCCTCATCCCTTGTTTGTTGAAGTAACTGCTGAGATGGATGTTGCGAGAACTGAATGGAAAGGTGAAGGGTGGAATCATCAGCATATGAGTGGATAGGGTTAGAAGTACAGGTTAGGTTATTGATGAAAAAAAGGAAGAGAGTTGGTGATAGGACAGAGCCCTGAGGAACACCACTGTTGATGAATCTAGGAGAAGAACAATAGCCATCTTCAACAGCGGCTATAGAACGACCAGAAAGGGAGCTATAGATGAAGCCACAGATAGAAAGATAGAAACCGCAAGAGGGTAGTTTGGAAATTAAAGATTTGTGCCAAACTTGATCGAAAGCCTTGGAGTTGTCAAGTGCAGTGGCAAAGCTTTCACCAGAGTCCCAAAAGGAGGATGACCAGGAGTCTGAAGAGTAGGTGAGAAGATTGCCAGTGGAGCGTCCCTGATGGAACCCATATTGACGATCAGAAAGAAAGTTGTGATAGGAAAGATGCTTTAAAATTTTCTTGTTAAGAATTGACTCGAAAACTTTTGAGAGACAGGATGTTAAAGCAAATGGACGATAGCGGGTTGGGAATGGCCACTCTTCTTTGGGACTGGCTGAATGAGAGCAACTTTCCAACAAGCATGAAAGGTACAAGTTGAAAGACAAAGACGAAAGAGTTTACCTAGGCAGGGTGTAAACACAGTTCTTGAGGACAACAGGAGGGACTCCATCAGACCCATATGCCTTGTTAGTATTAAAGCCTGTGATGGCAGAAAATACATCAGCTGAAGAACTTTTAATGTCACCCATGAGGAAGTCAGATGGGGGAAGTGATGGAGGAACAGTACCGGAATCGTGGTGGGATTGGAGGAGAAAGTCTGAGCAAAGAGATCTGCTTTATCAGTAGAAGAAATAGCCACAGAGCCAACAAAGTAGAAAAGAGGAGGGAAGGATGATGAGGTAAAGTTGTTAGAAAGGTTTTTGGCAAGGTGCCAGGGAGAGTGGAAAGAAGTCAAGTTGGAGAGCTGAGAGCATTTAGTATGGATGAAATTACTTTTAGCAGAGTGAAGAACAGACTTAGCATGAATCTGAGCAGAAACATAAACAAGATGTGATTTGGGGGTGGGTTGGCTCTGGTACCTTTTATAGGCCCTCTCCTTGTTGTAGACAGCATTAGAACAAGCTTGATTACACCAAGGCTTTCTTGCATTAGTCAAAGGATATGAGAAGGGAATGTATGCTTCAGTGCCCAAGAGAATAACCTCCATAATACACAAAGCACACTCAGATGGCTCCCAGCCATGGAAGATTCCAGGGAAAATCAAAGTAGTTCTGCCTGAGGGCCTCCCAATCCGCAGCTCCAAAGTGCCACAGTTGACGTTTCTTTGGGGGGTCCACAGGCTGTGCTGGAGCGACAGTGCAGGTCAAGGTAATAAGATTGTGATTGGAGGAGCCTAACGGAGAGGAAAGATTAACAGCGTAAGCAGAAGGATTAGTTGTAAGGAAGAGGTCAGGTTTGTTGGAGCTCTCTCCAAGGCAGTCAGGGATATGGGTAGGGTGCAGTACAAGCTGCTCTAGGTCATTAAGGATAGAAAAGGTGTAGGCTTCTTCACCAGGTGGATCAGTGAAAGGAGAGGAGAGCCAAAGGTGGTGGTGAACATTGAAATCTCCTAGAATGGAGATTTCAGAGAAAGGAGAAATGGATAGTATGTGTTCCATCATAGAAGTAAGATAGTCAAAGAATTTTTGATAGTCAGTAGAATTAGGAGATACATAAACAGCGCAGAGAATGACAGGAAACCCGAAGCCAGAGAATAGAGAATTCAGAAGAATCAAGTTCAGGAACACGAGAGCAAGGTAAGTCGTTGCGTACATATACACAACAGCCACCTTTGGCTTTGAAATGAGTATAGAGTGGGTAGGAGGAAACAGAAAAGGGTTTGCTGTCATTTGCCTCAGTCTGGTGGGTTAGTGGGCAATTAAGGCTCTTTAGTCAGATTGAGCCAGTAAAGTTTATATCCAAGGGGTTGTTGGGATTTATTGCTTACGTAATGCCACTCATGGATGAGTGAGACTGGTCAGTTTCATCTTAATGTCAGGAACAACTTGTCTAGCCCCGGGCTCCTACGCTCCTAATGGGGCAACACTGGATTAGATGATGAATGAGAAAATGAAAAGTATGTTTTATTCTCCAGTTATTTTTTTATTTTATTTTTTTTTTTTTGTTCCTCTCCATCCTTCTTTCCTTCCATTCTCTTCTGTCTTTCTTTCCTTCATTCTTTCCTTGTCCTTCTGCTTACGGATGACTTTACACTCCTTCTTCTGTCTTTCTTTCCTTCATTCTTTCCACTTCCTTCAGTCTTTGGGTGACTCTACACTGAGTGACAAGCCAAATGGTTTCCTGTGCACCAGGAAACCATTTACCACGCTGGGTGGTAACCATATAACCAAATTTTGGCGCCTGGTGGTGTAGTGGGTAATTATTGCACCCCAGTCGGATTGAGCCAGTGAAGGTTTATATCCAAGGGGTGGTTGGGGTTGATTGCTCATGTAATGCCACTCAGGGATGAGTGAGGCTGGTCACTCTCATCTTAAATGTCGGGACCAACTGCCTAGCCCCGGACTCCTGTGCTCCTCATGGGGCAATGTAGGATTGGATAATGGATGGATGGATGGAAAATCAAATGTTAATCACCTAGGATGTATATAATAATAAAATTATTTTCCTTGAGAGTGTAGGTCAGTAAGACAACAGCTTGAATTGTTGCGTTATTTGCATGTATATTTACCAGATTTTCTCATTAATTTTTTTATTATAGTAACCATAGTCCAGATCATTTAAAGGTAAGAGACTACCCTACATCCTGGTTACTATTCCTGTTAAATTCATACTTCTCTGTATTGCACCATACGTTGTTAAATAAATACAATTTATTTTAGGCTGATCTTCAAGAGGCTGAAGAGAATAGCAGAACCCTGACTTCAGAAAACAGTTTGTTGAAGGAAGAGAAGGCCACCCTGCAGTCTGAGATGGAGATGAAGGAAGAGAGACTTCAGGCAGAAATTTCTCGAATCAAAGAGGATCTAGAAACATCACAGTGGCAGCTGAAGAGCACTGTTACAGAGAAGGAGGAACAAATCAAAACACTGCAGGAAAAGCTTGTGAGTATTACATAATTGCTCAGAGCTTGTATTCTGTTTTACTGCACTAGATTAGGAGATCTCTTTTTACATACATTAGCATAGTTTTTGAAAATTCCTTTATCCTTTAATTTTGATACACTAGTGCAGAAATGAGTGAAAGCTACAAAGGAAATAACTGGATGCAAATTAGCCTTTAAAATTATTTTTTGCTTATTATCTTGAAAGATTCATATAAACAGTATCTCTGTGATATGGGATGGCATGTGAAATTGTTAGTTTTTGCTCTGTACACCTTTATGAATCTGTATGTAAATAGATCTAAAGTAAAGACTCAGCCTACTGATTTCGAGGTTAACTATGGTAAGCTATGCAGTAAGACTGACACGGGATTACAGCATTTTGTAACAGTCGGCAAAGGGTTTGTCATGTTTTTTTCATGATTTGTTTATAGAACAGAAATGTGCTATTTGTTTTTGCTTATTGATGATATTAGGATTGCATTATTAATATGATAATGAGAAGGACAGCATGAATATATATATAATTTATGTATTTAATTTATGTATTTATTTTTTATTTTATATATATTTCCCCCCCCCCCCAGACTTGTGAAGAAGAGAAGCATCAGTCTTGTGCAACTGTGCTGCAGTGCAAATTAGAGACTGTTGCTTCTTTGGAGCAGAAGTTGATGGAAATTGAATCAGATCTTGAAGCTACAAATAACAGTCTGTCTGAAGCAAAGGAAGGCTTACTAAGGACACAGACTGAAAAGCAACACTTGCAAGAAACACTACTTCAGGAGAGGACTACAATTGAAGCTTTAGAAAAGGGAAAGTCAGAATACCAGTCAAAACTTGAAGTAGTGAGTGGAGAGAAAGCCAGGTTATCAAGGAATCTAGATGAGTATGCTGACAGAGTTAGCAAATTAGAGGACAGTGTACAGACACTAAAAAATGAAGTTGCTACAAAAACAAGTTATATTATCCAGCTTGAGAGCAAGTTGGCCACCACTGAATGTGAATGTCGAGAGCTACAGGAACGACTAACTTGCTCAGAGGAGGATTTACAGCAAAGGATTGAGGGGTCTAATGTTGTTCGAACTCTGAGGGATGCCTTGAAATCATTAGAAGATGAACTGTCAGAAAAGAAACAGGTACAGTATTCATTTTTATTTGGATATATTGCCAGTTTGTTTTAGAATGCCAGTATATGGTACTGTATATAAAATATCTTCATTTCTGTTCACAGTTTAAAAATTGAGTAAGATAGCTATATTTTTTAACCCGCCCCGTCCCGACGTTTTTGGACCTTTTTTTTTTTGGCCCAAACATCCGCTTTTGGTGAGAAACATCGAAAATTCATAGAGAAATCGCTCACCTGAGGTTTAAAATACGCGATTTAGGTACGTGTACTTCCTTACCTGACTGGGTTTTCTAACAGGCTGGCACCAAAGAAAACGAGTTCTGTGGGAGGGTAACTATTTTATCCACTCATAAACAGTATTTATTTATTTACTTGGTATGAATTTATACGTAGTACAAGAGTATATTGGTTTTCAAACAGTAATATAGGCATTATAAGCATTGTTTCACTCACTAACTCATCACCATTCATGACCTTTTTTTTCCCACATTACCTGATCATCATTTCTGACTGATTCTTCCTCAAATGCTGTGTAAACTTTGTCCTCCACATCGTCATCGATTGGGGAATCACTCTGGCCCTGAATGTCTTTATTGACCAGGTCACTGGTAACAGGTGAATTGCCGAGACAATGGCGTGCAGGGGGGGGGGAGAGATTATGCGGTGTAAGGCATTGTTCCTGCTTGGCATCTTGTAGAGGAATAGAGGAAGGTATCCCGTGTATCCATGCCAAAAATCACTCGCGAAAATTGAAAATTGTGCAAATTAGGGACCTTGCAATGTTGCCGCGTTAATTCACGTCGCCGGGACGGCACGGGTTGATTGATTGTAGGAACTGTGTATGACGGAATAATGATCTAGAAGTTAATGCAAGTATCGGAATGTCTGATAAGTTATGTCCAGGTTGGTTTTCAGAGTAAAAAGGGGTGTATGAATTGTAGGGTGGTTTTCGGAGTAAAAAGGGATTTAGTAAATGAATTACATAACTGCTTCATGGCAGATAACAGAAAATAAACTAGGGTGTTGCCTGTGTATGGTGTAAACAGAAGCTTTAACACTGTAAACATTTTTTTTTTTTTTTTTTTTTAAATCCCAATATATGTATGGATAGTTGAAAGTTTGAGTGACTTGCCTTACAGTTTTTATCGTTATTCTTCTCTGCACAGCATATTATTACAGTACAACTTGCCCAGTCCTGAGCTCCTACGCTCCTCATGAAGCAAAATGGGATTAGATTATGGATGGATGAATGGATATTATACCCTAATATATGTATGGACAGATGAAAGTTTGAGTGACTTGCCATACATTCTTTATCATTTTTCTTCTCTACACAGTTCCTGCAATACTCAACAAATTTATTCTACAGTATATTTATGCACACCATTGTCATCCATGTTTAGGTTAAGAATACAACAGTTGCAGTAACCTTTTTTTTCTTATTTTGGTAGTTGTTAATTACATTTTATGAAATTTAATTTAACTAAAAATATTTCTTGTTTGTTAACAGACATTATTGTAGTGGAAAGTATAAACTTAGTCATTTTCAAGTAATGAGTTAACTTAAAATGCATCAGAACCAGCCAAGAAGATTGTTCAGTGAGTAATGTTGTAGTCATCTCAGACCAAATCCTTGAATACAGTATGTTAATGTTCCATATATATATATATTTTTTATAAGGTTCAGTTCATTTTGACAACATTTCCAGGCACTAAAAGTCCAGGGACAAAGGCTAGCCGACATGAAAAAGATGATACAGCGAGAGCTGAAGTTGTCAGCTGAAGCTGCAGATTCTGTATCACCTGCAACAGCAACATTAACAGCAATGGCTACCACAACTGAACTTCAGGAGGACTCAAAGCTACCAGATTCTATCACGGCAGCCAATGGTGAGGAAACATTACATCATCATCACCATCATCTGGACCTCCTTTCCCATCCTAGGGCAGGATGAGGAGTAGCAATGTCCGGACAGCCCAAGTTTGCCCAATCTAATGAGCCATGCTTCCATTCACTCCTCATTCAAGCCCCTGGAATCCTGACTGTATCTGATACGCTAGAAAACTTTCACCACATTCTGTAGCCTCGCATAAACGTATCCAATAGAGTCAATCCAAATGCTGTCACGTTAAAAAGGGGTGCCAAATCCCTGACCATGCACTTCTCACCACAGTCATCCAGCTAACTTGATTTCTTGTTAGTCCCCTAGCCTCACCAACTTCCATACCTCTTTTCCCCACACACTCATCTGTCATATTCCTC
Organism: Coenobita brevimanus; assembly: GCF_032717465.1. Taxonomy (NCBI): domain Eukaryota; kingdom Metazoa; phylum Arthropoda; class Malacostraca; order Decapoda; family Coenobitidae; genus Coenobita; species Coenobita brevimanus. The sequence goes on along the minus strand of NC_137017.1, from coordinate 2,761,384 downwards.
CACCTTCTCCCTGGCCTACCTCACCTCCTCCCTCCTTCAAATTGGCTCAGATATACCACTCTATTTTCATCCATTCTCTCTTGTATTTTGGTTTTCTCTTGGAATTAACAGTTTTGCGGGCTCATTGCCTTTGGTTCCTTCTTCCTCACATAAAAAAAAAAAAAAAAAAAAGATCATACCATCTCATTACACTGTCTTCAATTCTGGGGTCCACAGACTTCCTCAACTCTGCATAATTCACAAATCACATTATTTCGTATCCTATCCACTCTCTGTACTCCACGAACATTCCTCAGCAGTCCCATCTCCACTGCTCTCACCCTTGACTTTTCAGTTTCATGCCACACCATAGTCTCACACCCATATGTTAGAGTTGGCACTAACACTCCTTCATGTAAGCCTCACGAAGCTGCAACACTGAAGCCTCTGTTTCTTATCAAGACCTTTATTGCACCAGTTACTTTCATTTTCATGCCACACCATATTCTCACACCCATATGGTAAGAGTTGGCAATAACACTCCTTCATATAAGACTCATGGAGCTGCAACATGCAAGCCTTTGTTTCTTATCAGGGTCTGCATTGCACCAGTTACTTTCCTTCCTTGTGCCACTCTACTTTTCCTTTGCAAATTTCATCTCTCTTCTATCACTGCACCCAGGTATTTGAACACTTTCACCAGTTCCAGTCTCTCTCCATACACTGTAACTTAACACTGGGAATCGCCTTCTCTCTTGATTACCATCACTTTACTCTTTTCTGCATTTACTCTCAAGGCATGACACTCACAGACATCAGCGAAACTTTTCACTAGTCTACCAAGTTCTTGTCCAGTATTTGTAAGTAGCACTGCATCATCAGCATACAACAAATTTGAGATATTCCACCCATCACCATTCATTATCAATGCCATCCCCCTCTCCATTACTCGTGTTTTTACTTCTGTCATCACCCCATCCACATATGTGAGTCCTTGATATACGAAAGGGATAGGGACCATACAAAACTTTCTTAATTCGAAATTTCATAAATCGGAACGATTTTCCCCATTGAAATACAGTATACATATAAATGAGGGGATGCGTCCCAGGACCCCCTCGGACCCCCACCTAAACTTCACTCCCCCCTATTTAGAAGTAAGCAATACCTGTATACAATTGTAGAGAGGGAGGTGGCCATATTCTTGTACATCTCCTTTTTCTTCATCACAGTTCCACTGGTGGAAACAGCAAGGCCTAAAGCACGCCCAATTTCTGAGACTCCCTGCCCCTCCTCGTGGGTCTTATAATTTCCAATTTCCTTTTCAGAATTAGAGTACGATGCTGTTGCTTCTTTGCAGCGGGCTCCCCCAATGCTGGAGATAAAGCAGGGTGCTTGGGAGGCATGGCAAAACTATACAAAAAGGTGAAGGGCTGCAAAATACCCTCACATACAGTGAGGCTGTGAGGAGAGGAGGGACGTGGACTCAACTGAGAAGCGCGCGAAAATTTGTTTACCAGAGAGGGGTTAGTTCGTTTTCTCTCGGCAAGCGAGTGTGGCACTATGCACCGCGCCCATTTTGAATTTTTCATACAGTATTCCATTAACCCCTTCATAGTTGCCGGCCTTGAACAACACTTCACTGTTTCGGTGTGAATGACGTTCAGTTAGGGCATTATAAAAAGCTGCGAACAATTACAGGAAGGGAACGAAGGTCACTGGTGTGTGTACATGACCCTACTCTACCATCCCGTCAGTCAGGCGTTCTCTTCACTCCACGCCGATGTTTACATGCGTATGTTACATGTGCCCTAATTTTGAGTAAGTTTCTTTCAGCAAGAGAACATAATTTACCACCCTCAAAATAGTCAGAAAAATATAGGAGACAAACTAGAGGAATATGAACTGAATTGGTATGGTCTTTAGGTTGTATGCTTACACAAAAGATTATGGGTTTTACAATTTTAAGAGACGATATGGAACAAAAATGTTTGCTAATCAGAGAAAAATTACTTTTGTCCCACATGTTCTCGTAGGTTAGCATTCAGTTCCACATTCTTCGTTCGGTATCACTCTTCCCAATATACAGTACTGTATTTCGGACCGACTGAGCACAGTTATTTCTGCTCCTTAAAGTTAGTGTACATTTACTGCTCATTCTTTTGTTTGTTCTTATGTGTACGAGTGAGAGAGGACTGATACAAACAATAATGTATTCCATTATTGCTTTCATAGCTGCTGGCCCTGAACAATGCCTTATTTTACTGGTGTCAGTGACATTGAGTTAGGGTGAGCTAAAAAAAAAACTGCAAGCAATTATGGGAAGGGAATGAGGGTCACTGGTGTGTTTACACAAACCTACTTTACCACCTCAAGCAGTCTGGCGTTCACAGTTCACTTCGTCCCAGATGTATTCGGCCGATGTATGCATGCTGATGTAACACGCATCCTAATTTTATTAATTCTTATATGAATCATAGCAAATCACAGGATGGATTTAGGGGAAAAACTAATAAAAAAAAAAAAAAAAAAAAATGCCAGGTGTGCCAGATGAGCCTTTTCACATATGTAAGAAAAAGAAATTGATTTTAGAACTTTGAAAAAATGGTCCCAAGGCCAACCACGGGAGCACGCAAATATCTGAACCCACAGCCATTGAGGGGGCTAAACATACGTTTTACTTTAAGCAGTAAAAGCACCTTACCAAATCAGTTCTTCTTGATAGTCTGTTATTTTTTTCAGATTATTTCTGGGTTGGTAAATTCAGTAAACGTTTTTTATTAAATCTGTTTCTCTGTCATATTTAGCTGTTCTGGTGTGACAACTCTTGTTTATTTCGTTAACTTAATGGCGGCAAGGACTGTTCTTCCCCAGGTGTTTAACTAAACCTGGTCTAACCAAGCTTATCTGTACCTAATAATTTTAACCTAACCTAACCTCCAGTTGGGAAATTGGGAAACGATATCTACCTTTGAGCACGCTGAGTTTCTTCCACTGCCCTGGAAACGATTGTAGGGGAAAGTGACGATAATAACGGGGAGGAAATTTTTCAGCAAGAAAATGTAATTTGCCAAACTGAAAGTTGTCAGGAAATTACAGAAACAAGCTGGAGGATTATGCATTGAATTGGTAAGGTCTTTCTGCTGCTTCAAGTGTACAATGAAAGACACAAGTATTTTCCCAAAGTCTGACGAATATAGCGTGGAAAAATTGAACCATTTGAAACACACACTAGTAGAAACAGGTTTTCATTGTATTTCTATCTATCTATCTATAGCCCGACGCCCTAATCCCGCAAAGGGTGGCCACAGACAAAACGCCTCCAAGTCACTCTGTCACCCACCATTTGACTCCCCTCCTCCCAACTCATCCCCCCCTCCCTCATATACCTCTCAACTCCATCCCTCCACCTCATCCTCGGTCTACCCCTCCCTCTCCCTCCCTCCACCTCACCTACATACACCCTCTTAGTCAGTCTTTCATTCTCCATTCTCTCCACATGTCCAAACCACCTCAGTGTATTTCTCCTAATCTTTTCAACCACATCCACATCTACCCCACAACGTTCCTTCACTTCTTCATTCGTCAACCTGTCCCTCCACGTCACTCCACATGCTCCTCTCAAGTAACTCATTTCCACTGCTCTCACTCTTGACTTGTTCCCCTCTTGCAAGGTCCATGCCTTGCTTCCATACGTCAGGGTAGGGATCACAATACCATCATGCATTGACTTCTTAACTTCCATACTCACCTCCCTATTTCTCATCACTGCTTTCAGTGTACCAACAACCTTTCTTCCCTGCTGTACTCTTTCACGTACTTCATCCCCCAAAGTTCCATCCTTACTCATCACACTACCCAAGTACTTGAATGCACTCACATTCTCCATTGTATTTCGCCTGGTGTAAATTTTCGTCAGACTGAACTGGGAAGATAGTTGTCTTTCATTGTACATTTACCGGTAAATAAATCAATCTAACTACTGTATTTCCAATTTCCTCTCAAGAGTGAGAGTACGATGCTGTTTCTTCTTTGCACCTGGTTCCCCGGATGCTGGAGATGATGCAGGGCGCTGGGGAGGCATGGTAAAAATACGAAAAGATGAAGAACAGCGAATAACAGCATAACTTACAGCGAAGCTGAGAGGAGAGGACAGGCGTGACTCGACTGGGAAGTGCGTGAAAATGTGTTTACCAGAGAGGGGTTAATTCGTTTTCTCGCAGCAAGTGAGCGCGGCACTGTACAGTGCGCCCATTTTGAATTTTTCGTATTTCCTCTCGTATCGTCTTTCATACCATCAAGACAGATACTTTCTTATTGCGGAATTTGTCCTACAGTTATCGCTTTCGTATCATCGGAAACTCGTGCTTCGAGTTTTCATATTTCAAGGACTCATTGTAAATTGAACAACCATGGGAACAACACACAACCTTGTTGCACGGACACATTGATCGTGAACCATTCACTTAGATGCCCATTTACCCTTGCACATGCTTCACTACCATCATAAAAACGCTTGACGACACCTAGCGACTTACCATCTACACCATACATGTGCAAAACCTTCCACAATTTTTTAATGCATTTTAAATATTAATGGTATCAAGGGATTTTGCATGTCAACACTTATGATTACATGTTCCATGTTATAAAGATCTTCCTGCAAATTTAGCCCTAGTGTTCTGGTATTTTGATAATGCTTACGGTTTAACCCCTTGTGTACCACGGCCGCACCACAACTTAAATATTACGATCTCCTGCCGTACCGCATCCCCCCCCCATCTCTCAAGCCTTGTGAGGGATGGTCTTATTTTTATCCATGCACCAACACTATTTATTGTATGTTAAATATTTGAGCATATGTTAAATATTTGAGCATTTCCAATTATATAAACCCCACAAAAGATCCATATAAAATGTAGGTAAAGCAATGTACCATGTGATTTACAAGTAATTATAGTAAAATGTTCAAAGTCAGTCACTGGGTAAATATATATGGTTGAAAAAAATAATATGGACAGAGAACTGTTATGTTCACTTACCCTGTGAGTGTTGCTGAGTTTCTCCTAATAATAATCTTCCTAGCAAGGTCAGAACAGACGGCAGTGGTAGCACACTCCCAGCCCAGTGCAGCCAGGCCAAACACAAGCAATAGCATAAGTGTAAAAATTGACACGAACAGACAGAACAGAACCGAAGATAAACAGATATGAGACAGTGAATGTTCAGAGTGTGTATACTCATAAAAATGAACACGAGTGCTGAGCGAAAAACAAAAAATGGGGATGGTGGGGGCGTTACAGGTGAGTGGGGGTGTGGGGGAGTTACAGGTGAAAGTGGGGGTATGGGGGAGTTACAGGTGAGTGTGGAGGTATGGGGGCGAAAGAAAGGGAGAGGTGTGTGTTGGCTGCTGGCTGTGGTAGGCCTGGAAATGTTCAGCTGAACATAGTCCAGGCTCATCTTTGCAGGCAGGACAGTACTTCCTTGTCCACTTGGTTTTTCCCTCAGCACTGTAAACCCTGCACCTGCGTTGTGGTCATTTCTTTTTTTCTGTACTTGGGATAGGCAGCAGACCATGAGCTAATGATGCCTCTGCCTGTGGCATTCTTGGTTGTGGTGTGTGCTTCATTTTTTGTTTCTTCCTGGACCTTTTCTCTTCATCTTTAGCCATAAGTAATGCAATATAACCTATGTTGTACTCCTGCAGCATTTCATGAACCAGCAGTTTATGAAATTTCTCACATTTAAACTTTCTGGACACTGATGCAGGTTATGGTAGATAACCCTAGCATTGAGCACCATTCTCGATATCATATGTATTCCTAATTTCATGAACCAGGCCATAGATTTTCTTGTTGGATCATACGGCTCAAGTAGTTGATCCACCATGTCTGCTGCTCCCATCTGTTCATTGTAGCACTGTATTGGCAGGGTTTTTAAAATCATTTCCATAGCTCCACCTCTGAGATGATGCATCTTTTCCACAAAACCAGCTTCATACTTCATGGTTATAACATGAACCACCCTACGATCAAAGTATTTCATCACAAGAATATTGTCCTTTCTTGCAAAAACTGTCTGTTTCTGGTCAAGTCGTTGCCTTGAGACATTTTGAGGCACCCCTCTGTTAGCACGAATGGTTCCTGTTGTCAGTGTGTTTTTCTCAAGCAGATATTCAGCCAACTTGAGTGAGGAATACCAATTATCAAACACGACATGCCTCCCTTCATTCAATATTGACAACATCAGGTAGACTGGGACACGCTTAGACTTGCTGAGCTGCGCAAGGTCACCCTCTGCCCTCATTTTGTCAAACATGGGTGGAGTATACAGGCAGAAATTCCATGTGTAGCCTCAAGCACATGAGGCACTTGGGCACAAAGCAAACAGCTTCAAACCTAATCTCTTCCTCTTGGTTTTTATGTATTGCCTGAAATGGATCCATCCTTTGAACAGTATGAAAGCCTCATCCACAGCAAAATTTTTGCCAGCATCAAAGAACATCATACACATCTCACGCAACAGTTCAAAAAATCTTCCAATTCTAGATATAGGAACTCGTGGCACAGCATCATCAGGGTGTGAGAAGCGAAGAAATCGTAATATTTGCATGTATCTGTTACAACTCATTACAGCTCCTGTGAAGACAGGTGGACTTTGGCACAAGACATTTTGAGACCAGTTATCAGCTACCCTAGGTAGGTGGATGAGGCCCATGAGTAACTGCAAAGCTACAAACACATACAAATCTTCCTCTGTCATATCTACCCATTTTCTGCCCATAAATCTTTGTGGGTTACTTGTAGGATTATCACAAAAGAAATATGAAGCACGAGTGTTGGTCCACAGACGCAATGGTGCAACATCATCATCACCAAAAAAAGGTTTGAAGCAATCAAGAGCAGTCATTGGATGATTTTCATGGTGTGCAGTATTTTCAGAATGCACATCAGTAAATTTCTGAATCACTTGAGGAAGATCATCTGGTCTTTTATCTGCAAATGGTTCAGATAAGAGTATGAAATGTGTGGCAGTGGGGGCAGGAGATTGGGTGGCAGACATATCACTGTGCTGGTCATCATCACCACTGCTGGCAGACAACTTATCAGCACGTCCCTCACTACTTATATCACATATTTCTTTCTAATCAGGGTCATAATCTGAGTCATACTCATCCTGAGAATCTTCTAATAACCCTTCACTATCTGTATCAAGCTCATACAGTATCTTCGTCATTACTGTCTGGTGGGGAGGACGTCATTGTTTCCTGGTGCGATAAAGTAGTGCACACACTCGATCAGGACAGGGAAACACTGATGCTGGGATTTGAAATCTTGCTCGGGAAGCTGGAGGTATTTATTTCACAATGACGTAAGAATAATATGGTTGGCCGTATTTTGGGCGTGAAAAATCGATACTGCATATTATTGGCTGGAAAATGTGACGTGGTATGACGTTTCATGACGTTTTATGACATCACAGTGACAGGATAATATGTGACTAGCGGTTTCTTTATGTTTCTTGAGACTGTTGCCACCATGTAGGCTTCAAAAAATGTCAGTCCTGCATTCAGGCCTTCCCTGAACACATCAATTGACTTGGGTGGTACAGGAGTACCACAGGCATATTTTGCGGGACCATGCAGTCAAATGTTTGTGTGGTGCACACGTACCGCAGAAATCAAGGGGTTAAGTACCAGTAGCTTATTGTCACACACATTCATCATAACATCTTTGTAGCATTAATTCTTGCTAGCAGGGCAGTTGATTTTTTTATACAGCCATTGTTTACCATACATATTTTGTCATATTAACTATTTGCATCCTGTAAGTGATACCTGTCCTGCAGTGAAAGAATTTGTGGCATTTGCAAGTATAGTACCAAGACTTATGATAAGAAAGGTTTATCATATTTGGACAGTACTGGAGATTACTGGGAACTGTTGCTGGCTTTGACCAAAGGATATTGTCAAATAGGGTTAGGATGAGGAAGGTAATGGGTATTGTTGGAGGAACCACCTTCCAGTAGTTTACCTAATGTTTATATTATGGTTCCTTTTATTTTGGAAGTTTAATGATTCCTCTTAATACCTGACCTCACCATCTTAGGCTCTGTGATCACCACCAGTGGGAATGAAAATGGCAATGCAGTCAACCTGGTGTATCTGAAGCATGTCATCATAAAATATCTCACCTCGCGAGAGTATGAGGTTAGTCCCTTTTTACTATGTTAGTGCAGTTTAGAATTATGTTGGGCAGAAGTAGAGTATTATAGCGTTAGATAATGTCTAGATGGTTGTATATTCTGTAGTCTGCTTTTTTATATTTTTACACTACAGCATTTTGTTTAGTTTAATATGTGGAAGTAAATTGGTGAAATACAGAAAGTTGATAAATTTTATGCAGATGTATGTATATGATATAGTAAGAACAACTGTGTGGGTTATGAGGATGGTTAAGAGTAGTGAAGGTGCTGTAGGGCCACTATATCAGGTATGGGGTCAGGTGCAAGTACTGTACACCCTCGATATACTGAAGTCTCTTTTAACAAATTTCGGTTTTAATGACAGCTGGCCAGACGTTATGTTCATTTAATGAATTTTGTTCGGTAAAAAAATGGATGCGCAGGAAACACCAACCAGCATGGTGTGACGAACAAACGTAGATTTATCCAAAGTCCACTTGCAGTCTTTGTTTGCAGTGCAATTACTTCCTGAAACGTAAGAGTAAACACATAAGCTAGTTAATAGAGCATTTATTGAAAAAAAAGAGCTGTTTAGACCTAGCTCTATGTTGTAGTGTATGGCCAAACAATGCCCTCTGTTTAATGATCTTTGTTTGGTAAAAGCCATTATAAGAGGGATTTACTGAACGGCATGATGTTCGGCTTTAACAAACTATTGACATTAATGTCATGGGTCTGGTACCAATGACAGGTATATCTTGATATACAATACCTGTAGATGCGATACCCTGACTTAGCAAAGAGGGTAGAAATATTGTACCACTGTACCTCGCCTAAGAATGGCCAAACCCCAGTTTAACGATGGGTTTTGATTTTTTTTTACCTATTTTGGTGATATTTTAGACAAAAATTGTGTATTTAGATTGATTTATGAACTGTTTTTAGACTTAGATTAATGTGTTTTAGCCATAGGTGGGGTGAACACTTGTTATTTTTGGGTACAGTTTACTAAGCTTGATTTTTTCCAGACATAATTGACAATTTTCACATTTTATTTGATGTTTTTAGTGAGTTATTTACAGGTTTTAGGCTTAGGTTAGTTTCTTTTACTGCTGTTAGGCCATTTAGATTGCTTTAAACTTGTTTTTGTGCTCATTTGGGTGGGTTTAGGACTTGGTTGGAGGGGAAACCCAAGGCTCAAAAACGTGTCCCCATACTTTACATGTTAAATCTACCCCGAGATACAATACCCCTCCTAACAATGGGTTTTTACTTGAGCAAGTGCATCGTTAAACCGGGGTATACCTGTAGTTCATTTTATTGGGGGTGTATTCTACTTTCACATGAAGATGTGGACATATAGTGCATGCTTTTCATTCCAACCCATCCTTTGGTGATGATGATGATGATCTTTCAGTCTTTGAGTTAGTTGTTTTATGGGGAGAACCCTCCACCAACCCGCTTGTTGACATGTAGGAAACACGTATAAGTTTTATGTGGTTACCACCCAGTGTTGTAAATGATTTCCTGACTTACAGGAAACTATTGGTCTTGTCACTCAGTGTAAAGCCATCTGAAATGGAAAGAAGAGTAATAAAAAGTGATAGGAAAGATGGGAGTACCTGTATTTTGCGGCACATAAGACACTGCAGTGTGAAAGATGCACCCTAATTCTGGAAGAGGAGCTCCGAGAAAAAAAGTATGTCTCAACCAAGACTGCAGAAAGATTGCTTGATATGAGTAGTTTTCATAGAAATACACACTCACCTTTCAGAATATGTATTGAGTACTGTATATCTGTCTTTGGTTTCTTTATTTTTTTGTAAAAGAAGGGAACAAGAAAACAAACAACCCCTTCATTACAAAAGGTACTTCATTTCGTGACACAATTTGAACACTGTTTATAAAGTCCACCTTTCAGAATCTCTCTTCATTACTGTATATGTCTTTGGTTTCTTAATTCTTATGTAAAAGAAGAGTACTAGACAAGAAAACGATCAAACAACCCTTTCCTTACGAAAAGTTACTTCGTACCATGACGCCATCTTAACACCATCTATGTTTATGAAGCTCGATCAGTGTTGCCAAGTGAAAATTCTTTCAATTCACTAGACTGGTCTTAAAAGTGGTAAAAATCCGTCAGAGCAGGGAAAATCAGACGATAAACCCACCAGACAGGACTTTAAAAAATGACAGATATAGAGTAAAAAAATAAAAAATTTTCTAATGGATTGGTTTTAAAACCTCTAGATTTAGCGGGAAAACTGCTAAGTTGGCAACATTGAGGCCGATTCCTTTTCCTTTTGTACAGTAATTTGAGACCTAATGTTCATCTCCATTAAAGTATAATACGGTAAATATGTATCAGTATATAGAGATAAGTATTATTTTTCTTGAAATGAATTTAAAACAACAAAACTCAATTAAACCCATTCTTTCACTCATTTAAGAAAATACGATTGCTCATCGCTTTATCAGCTGTGAATACAACAAAAATGGTGGATGCTGCTATGAATGTCCATCTGGCACTGCTAATTTTAAATAATGTATTAATTATCTGCTCAGTAGGTTTTATCCCATTTTCATAACATACTACTGTAAGTGGCTAGTTAGGGAGTGGATGGCAAGTGAAGTGGTCATGATTGCCTTTCTGAAGGTTAGCAGGGAGTTCAACAGTGATCATGTTAACTTCCATGGAAAAAGTGAATGCTAGGCGCTAAACTGCAAAAATGCAGTAATTTCAGGCAGTATTGTTTAGTGTTGCAACTGTTTTTCCCATTTTTCACTAACAGCAATATAAGACTGTTTCCTTCAATGATATTCTTGTCTTGAATGAAACAAAATATCAGTAAGAGAAACCAGCCTAACAAGGGTTATTGAATTTCCATATGTCACAGATGTCTGTTACAGTATAATGATTAGCCAGTCATGCTAGCCAACATCTCCTAATGATTCCCTTACTAGTTATTGAGTGGATGGCAAGCAAAGTGATCATGACTGCATTTCAGAAGGTTTGCAGGGAGTTCACCAGTGATCAAGTTAGCTTGCTAGAGTAGGGTGTATGCTAGATGCTAAATTGCTTAACTGCCATACTGCTAAACCTCTAGACCATCACATGGCCAGTTGTAAACGAACCCTGAGTGTTCTGTGTTCTTGAACTTGGGTGTTTCTGATTGTAAAATCTGAGTATATACACAAGTGAATGTAATGTTTTTTACAATAAATCAAAGGTCTTTATACTCTAGAAAATACTTGTGACTGCCATGCAGTGATATGATCATCTGTATAAGAGATTCTTCTAAATGGAGCCAAGCAAACCTGTCTAGTCTGGCCTCCAGGACACATGGGGATATTTGAAGGCAATTTTGAGACAAAAAAGTGTCTTATACCCCGCAAAATATGGTAATAGGAAGAGAGGAGGGCAGACACAGAAAAAGGACGATAAAGGCGAAGGAAGAATAAAGTAGCACTATATCATGTGTCCTGGAGGTCAGAGTGATGAGAAGGGTGGGTGGTGAACTGAATGAAAGGAAGGCAGTGATTGATTATGTGTGTGTGGATGAAAGGATGCGAAGATGTGTAACGGATGCAAGAGCTTATAGAGGTTGGGGGAGTGGACTTTCTGACCACTACTTGGTGGTGGCCAGAATCAAGATCCAAGTAAGATGGAGAGATAGAAGAAGGGAAGGATGGGAGGAAGGAGTAGTTGCAAGGAGAGTGGAATGGTTACAAGAGGATGAGAGAAAGGCAGAATATAAGAGAGAAGTGGAGGAATGATTGGGTAAATATAAATTGGAGCAGATGGGGGACATGGAAGGTGTGTGCAGGATATTGACAGAGGAAATATGTGCAGCATGTGACGTGGTGTGTGGGGTGAAGAGAAGATAGAAGGGGGTGCAAGGAACAGCATGGTGGACTGAAGAGGTGAGACAGGCTGTGGCACAAAAGAAGGAACCATACAATGAATGGGTGAGAAACGGGGGCGTGGAAGAAGTTGAGAGGCGGAAGAGAGAGTTATATGTAGAAAGGAAGAGAGAGATGAAAAGATTAGTAAGAGAGAGTAAGAAGAGAGTTGATGTGGAATTTGGAAGGAATTTGAGTGTAAAGTGGAGGAACTGTAAGAAAATGTTCTGGAAGGAGATGAAGAGAGTAAGGCATGGTGGCAGTGAAGTTAGCAGGGAAGTGAAAGGTACAAATGGTAGATTACTAGTGGAGAAGGGAGAAAAAGTGAGCAGATGGATGAACACTTTAAGGAATTGTTGAACATAGAGGATGGAAGTAATGCTAGTATAAGTGGCTGGGGAATGGCTGGGAGAAGGAGGGAGGTGAGAAGATAGGAAGAAATCAGTAGGATAGAAGTTGTGGAAGCAATGAAGAAAGTCAAATTGGGGAAAGCCCCAGGAATTGATGGAGTGTGTGGTGAAATGCTGAAGCATGGGTGAGAGATAATAGTAGAATGGATGTGGAAGATGTGCAGATTGGCCTGGGAGGAAGGTAGAGTCCCGGAGGATTGGAAGTCAGGTATAATTATTCCCTTGTACAAAGGGAAAGGGGAAAAAGAAGTGTGTGGTAATCAGGGGCATTTGTTTTCTTAGTGTTGTAGGAATAGTGTATGGTAGGATACTTATTAACAGTGTTAGGGAAATACAGAGGAATTAGTTGGAGAAGAACAGGGAGGCTTTAGGAAGGGAAGAGGTTGTGTAGATCAGATATTCATTCTTAGATTTTTAGTGAAAAAGTTTCTAGAGAAGGGAAAGAAGTTATATGTGGCTTTCATGGATTTGGAGAAAGCATATGACAGGGTGGATAGACAGGGATTGTGGAAAGTCTTAAGAATATATGGAGTAGATGGGAAGTTGTTGAATGCTGTGAAGAATATGTATGATGGTGCTAAGGCTGCAGTGCATGTGGATGGTGAACTGAGTGAATTTTTCTCTTTGAAGGTTGGGTTGAAACAGGGATGTGTCATGTCTCCATGGTTGTTCAGTCTGTACATGGATGGGGTATTAAAAGAGGTACAAGGTAGGGCAGTGGATGTTGGAGTGGCCCTGATGAGAGAGGGTAGTGTTTGGAAACTCCCTGTACTGTTGTTTGCAGATGATACTGTGTTGTTGAGTGAAGACGAAGGGGAGCTGCAAGGTTTGGTGGATGAGTTTGGGAGAGTGTGTAAGAAATGGAATCTGAAGGTGAATGTAGGGAAAAGTAAAGTGATGGTCTTTGAGAGAGGTGAAGTCAGTGAATGTAGTACGGTTGGATGGTGAGGAAATGGAAAATGTGAGTACGTTTAAGTACTTGGGGAGTGTGATGAGTAAGGATGGAGGTTTGGAGGGTGAAGTGCTTGAAAGAGTACAGCAAGGAAGAAAATTTGCTGGTTCCTTGAAAGCAGTGATAAGAAACAGGGAAGTGAGCATGGAAGTGAAAAAGTTACTGCATGACAGTATTGTTATACCAACTCCAACGTATAGAAGTGAAGCTTGGACGTTGTTGGAAGGACACAAGTCAAGAGTGAGAACATTGGAAATGGGTTATTTAAGAGGAGCCTGTGGAGTCACATGAAGAGACAGGCTGACAAATGAGGATATAAAGGAGCGTTGTGGTGTGGATGTGGATGTGATAGGAAGCGTTATGAGGAACACACTGAGGTGGTTTGGCCATGCGGAGAGGATGGAGGGTGAGAAATTGATGAGGAGAGTGTGTGTGAGTGAGGTGGAGGTCGAGGATGAGATGGAGAGATGGAGTGGAGAGGTATATGAGAGAGGGGTGTGTGAGTTGGGAGCAGGGCAGTGAAATGGCGTGGGAGAGGGTGACGTGGAGGCGATTTGTTTGTGGCCACCCCTTACGGGATTGAGGAGTCTGGCAATAGATAGATAGATAGATTTATCATGTAATTGCACTTGAAAAATCAAATACACTCAGCTCACTTACAGCATCGCTAATTTGTTAGTGCTAGGAACAGCAGTATAGGAATAAAAATTGTGGGAGATACAGAGCCTATAGGAAATGCTCATTGTCAGGATACCTCCCAGAGTAATCCCTAATGACCCCATCCCCCAAATCCTACCATTATTTGCCATTACCACTGCAGACAGATTTCAGTGTACCAGACAGTGATAAACAGAACTAATTTAACTAGCCTGAAGTGTGGAAGTAAAACACACACACACACACACACACACACACACACACACACACACACACACACACACACACACACACACACACACACACACCACCCTACACATCACCTACACCATATTCACACACTATTACCATCTTCCCACACCAATGAGCCCCTGAGCAGTCACATGGCCTGTGCTTTGGCAAATACATCCATGCAATGACAGCTAATGCTCAGTTTGACCATTGTGCCCATGGTCTGTATTGTAGAGATAACCATGTTCTGGTAATTTTGGTGAACTAAAAAAGTGTCTTCTGTTATATATGATCAGTATGGGAGTGCCCAATATAGGCAAGCTGAATGTAACGTGAATCTTCACATGTGCTAAATAATTTACAAGTTGAGCTCATTTGGTTCATTGAAAGCAGTGATAAGAAATGAGGAGGTGAGCTTGGAAGTAAAAAAGTTGCTGCATGACAGTGTTGTGATCCCCATTCTAATGTATGGAAACGAAGCTTGGACCTTGTTGGAAGAAAACAAGTCAAGAGTGAGAGCAGTGGAGATTAGTTATTTGAGAGGAGCATGTGGAGTTAGTGGAGAGAAAGACTGGCAGATGAGGAAGTGAAGCACCATTGTGATGTGGATGTGGATGTGATAGAATGCGTTAGAAATATATTGAGGTGATTTGACCATATGGATAGGATGGAGAATGAGAGACTAACTAGGAGAGTGTATATGAGTGAGGTGGGAGGGGGAGGGAAGGGGAGACCAGGATGAGGTGGAGGGATAGAATAGAGAGGTAAATGAGAGAGATGGGTGTAAGTTGGGGGGGAGGGGGAGAGCAAAATGACAGGGGACAGGGAAACGATTTGTTTGTGGCCACCCCTTACGGCTATAGATAGATAGACAGATCATTTGGGGAGTATCTCTCCAGCACCAGCCACATGCCCAGGTTAATGGTGGTGCATGCTTCGTCTCGGACTAAAGACCTTACTTTGGTCTGGGCTTGTATTGTGAAGATGTGAGAGGTGATGTTTAGGCTGAATGGCATGACCTTGAACTGGAGACCCTCCCTTTGACCCTAAAGGTGGCGAGCTTCTGGAACGATGGGTTGATCAGATTCGCTTAGTGGCATCATGTGTGTCTGCCATTGTTAGTCAAGTTCTGTTATTTTTTATTTTAAGTCTAGCCTTTGTTAGTGTTCTTGTCTTTGGGAAAGGAGATGAATATGACTTCCTTTAGCAGCTTCCTTTGTAATATTGTTTTTCATCCTTTTCACTATGAAGGAATTCAGAAGGAGGTGACATGGTTTGGGCCATTCCTTTTGACAATTTTAGATACAGAAACCAGTGCCTGTTTCATATTTGTGTACACACCTATCCTCTTTCCATGCCTTGTGTCACCCTTCTGGCCATTGCAGGGTGCAGCCTTTTTGAGGAATGCCAGCCTTTGTTTCATTCTTCTGACTTTTTTGTTGTGCTCTTCATGGCATCTTCCTTGCTTTTAATTTTCCATTAGACGATTGTCGAGAAACATACCCTTTAGCTTGGATGGTGGAGGATATGGTTGGAGAAGCAGCTGGAAGGTTTGGATCTCCTTGCTTCCTTGCACGGTTTGGAAGGGATGTATCTTCTTCCTTCCATGAGAGGATTCAGTCATTTTTATACAGTGAACTCTGGGTCATTTCATTATATGCAGGTTTATTTTGTGGTAAGTGAGGGTGCCCAGTGCTTACCATTCACCACTAGATGTAGTACTACCTTTAGGTACGAGTAGCTCTACACTGAGTGACAAACCATATTGTTTCCTGTAACCCAGGAAACAGTTTATTGTTGGGTTGTTACCAATTATCTAAATGGGATGCCTGGTGGTTTAGTGGATTAAGGCATTCCAGTTGGATGTAGCATGTAAGGGTTTTCATCTGAGGGGTTTGGGGTTTATCATTCGCATACTGTTTTGCCATTCAAGGTGAAGTGACTGGTCACCCTTGTCTTAAATTTGAGGACTGAGTAGCGCAGCCCTGGCACCCTATGCTCCTTCCTGAAGGGGCTTTACTAGTTTGGATGTTTGATGATTGGAGGGTATATTGTTAATGTATTACTTCACTAACCTTGATGCAACAGATTATAAAACCCATTTCTGAAATCTTATAGTGTAGGCAATTTGGAGCTTAATAGGGACACATCATATAATTTTTATTTTGACTGGTCTGGATATTCATGGAGGTGACCCCATTAAGTGGATATATACCCCAATAAGCGAGTGTTTGGATAATTACTGTTGTTTTTTATGTGCCATAGCACAGAAACTATTCGTAATCGATCTATCTATCTATTGCCAGATGCCATAATCCCGTAAGGGGTGGCCCTTTGATACCTTATATATTATTCATTGCACGATCTTCTGCACTTTTGTGTTATTGGTATCTTTATGTTACTTTATAGTAGCCTCAGCAAATTATTTTTTCTTATATTAAGGCAGGTTTATTGAAAATTGCATCATTTCATGTAGGCACAAATATGGTACATTTAATCATGCAGTATTTGATAACTACCAAAAAATATAAGGTATGTATCTTGTACTATTGTGTGTTCATTGAATGTTGTTTGGTAATAATCATGATGTAACATGGATGCGAAGTGGTTAGATATTAACTTCTTTAATATGATGCCTTTGTTTATATTTTCTTCTTACTACGAAAGATTATTTTTGTCATCTTAAGTTTGAGCTGGAAGGATTAGACGTATCCTCCATCAACCTTTTCTTAGGCCCTTTTTAAGTAGAAGAAAATCACTTGGAAGTTGATATGATAAACTCACCTGATATGTCATGATATTGACGAGGTTAAAGAGTGTGGTAATACTGGATCTGATGCATGTGTGTGATACAGGCTGTACACCTGACGAGAGCAGTGGCCACTCTACTTATGATGACCCCAGAGGAAGAGAGGCTGCTGCGTGAGACCTTGGAGTGGAAAATGTCTTGGTTCGGCTCCAAACCCAATCTGGGCAAGGGTCAGGGAGCACTTACTATTCCCCCGTCTCAATGACACCCTCCAAGATGGTATCCTGCTTAAGCAGACCTGCTGTCAAAGATGAAACATGAAGTATGCTAAGTTTTATTTAAGAGTTTATCCTTTCAACATTGTACATTGCTTTTTTTTTTCTCTCTCTCTCTCTCTCTTTATATATATATACTGTATATATATAATGAACTTAGTAAAATCTAAGATTTATTGTTCAGATGCTGTGGGTAAGTTACATTACCAGCAGTTATATACTTTACTGTGCTTTATGATGTCAGGTTCATGGCATCCTGTTAATTATATTATTATTAGATAAAGTGAAGGGGAAGATTTTATAAATATTTATAGCTCCTCTGTTACCAGTGATATGTAGTTTCAATATTTGGTACTCTGAGATTTAATATATTTTAACACATTGCACTTATAATTAGTAACAGAGTTAATGATTTTTTTTTGTTTGGTGTATTATTGCCATGAGAGTGTCAGAGTGTCTGTATTATAAGATTGTGGTTAAAAGAAACTGCCTTATTTATCTGAAGTTGTGTGATATATTGTATAAATGTTGCAAAGCAAGTTTTATACATACAGTAAATTCTGTAATTTGAACCTTTAACTGCATTAGTTAAGCAGAGTCGGCTACATTTTATGTCAGTGATGGCAAAAATTGACTCTTCTTCATGCCTCTTGTAACATATTCAGTATATAAGCTGTTAATGGAAGCATTACACTTTGTATGAACTAGACAGTGACAAGGCTTAGCTTTTCTGTGTGTGGAGTTATGATCATTTTTTGATCAGTGACTGATGATAAGGTAGTTTACTGCTACCTGTGTATTTGATTACAGCATAAATCTACAGCAAAACTAGCAGAAATTATGCATATGGAACCTATCATATAGAACAGGATCGAGGTCACTCTGAAACTACTGTCGACTAAATTTTTGCACTTAAAGAGCTAATGATAATTTGGTGTTTGTATATTTCTGTATTTCTGTACTTTTACAAAACTTATCTCAGTTGTATCTGTCTTGAAATTTTAGAAAGTGTTGTTTGTGTTTAAATTGTGCATTGAATCTTGAGCATTATTAGATATGTGGATCCTGATGTATTTTAGACCCCAGGATTTTTACTTGATGTTATGAATGTTGCAATTTTTTTTTTTTTTTTCCCCCAGCCAGCAGAGAAAAAAAATCCTAGAACTGCAAGCCTTCTGCATGTGTACTAAGATTGCAGTGTTTGTAGTTTACATAGGTGGGTGTGGTCACCACACATCTATGGAGGTTTTTCTATGCCATTGGATGAAGATTTCAGTCGGCAGTCATGGGCATTGTGTAATACAAAAATTTCCTAGCAAAGTACATGCAAGAAGCTCACGCACACTCTCCCTAGCATACACGCCCATGAACACTGCTGGTGCATTGAGTATGTGAGCATGGTGTGTGGTGGCATGAGCTTTGATTGTATAAAAGAGTGTGTGCCTTAAGTATGTGAGCATGGATTGCAGTGTGAGAACTACGAGTGTGCATAAGAGAATGTGCTTAGTGTGATGATATGCCAGTAATAGTATCTACCCTGGATACATGAAATTCAGACATGCAGTATCAGAATTATCAGAGTAGTTCAGCAACCATGTGGCCACATCCCTTGATAAATGTATAGAAAGGGTACAACTCGACACAATTATCTGGATCATGGCTACAGAAAAATAGAGCTACAACAGGTCAGAATTATTATTGAGCCAGGTAGATGAAGCTGATGGTCATTATTTGGTACAAAATGTATCTGTGTGTGTCTGTGTCAAAAACTCAAATCTCAGAAAGTCCAGGTAGAAAAAATCGATGGTCATTTTTTTTTGTACGAAATGTATCTGTGTCTGTCTGTCTGTGTCGAAAACTTAAATCTTGGAACATATTGATTGTAGAAGGAAGAGTTATTAATAAAAGTTGTTTAGAGTCACTCAGCAAGCATTAGGAGTCATTCAGGAGGGATACATAATAGTCATGTTTTCACCTAACAGTATTATTACAATCTACCTTGCTTATAGATGACAGGCAGTGTTGTTGTTATTATTATTATTTTTTAATTATTTACTTTTTTGTGATGTGGTGGGAGACTGGCTTGCAGTTGTCTTGTGTGTGTGTGTGTGGGGGGGGGTTGACAAAAACAGTCAGTAGCTAAACAATACTTAGAGCAGATTACACAGGCCTCAGCCTCTTAATAGCAGGGTCCTCATGACTTCTGAATAAATATATTAAAACCCACCATGACCAAAAGCTTGTTTACATAATTGTATTACCAAAATCATCCTGTGGACAACTGAATTTTGAAATACAATGATCCCTTGGTTGTTAAGCATAACTGGTACTGAGTCCAGTGCATGATAGTGAAATTGTGCGATAACGAAAGCACAAAACCTATGGGATATTTCCTGATTGGTACTGGGAACCCCACTTGTAAATACAAATTTTCCCTTTTACAACAATTTATACCCACGAAATATATACATGCTGTTTTGGTAATTATCAGAAACACACACAGGCATGGTTTAGGTTAATAAAAATGGTGAAAAGGGCACAGTAATTAAGAAACACATACCATAGAGAGACCCAAGATGGGGGTGAGGAAAGGGACCCAGAAACTAGGAGGTGGAGAGATAGTGGTTTCATCCTCCTGGGATTAACTCCTTGAGTAAGACCTCATCTTTGAATCCCTCAGAGCCATCAGAAACTACTGATACTGTACCATATTGCTGGCAGAAACAGCCTAGGTCCACAAGAATGTTATTTATTAGCTGAAAAATGTATGAATTTGGTAGAGTGCAGATTTTCATCTACCGTTGATATAAAAAACTCTTATAGCCAGGTGCATGATAAGTAAGGATGACTAGCATGCATTGTCACGGGATGTTAGGTCAGAAGTCATGCAAGCTACCTCTGTGTATGTTGACTGCAGATTATGTACTGTATTGAGTCATTAAGGCCGGTTCACATGAGCAAAATCGCGGTCGTTTTTTGCCGGAATTTGCTTCCTGGTAGAAATTCCGGCCACTTTTTTCGCCGGTGTGGAGAGACCGACATGTTGGTCTTTTTTGCCAGAATCGGGAGAAAGAGGCCGGGCCGATTTAAATGGAAGCACCGAACAAGGCAAAGCTCTGGGGACGAAGACGAATACAACATCTTGTTTACACTACTACCACAACTAATCTCACTTTAACGTTCATTCCAGTTTGGGTGTATCTTATATGAGCATGAGTGTAAAAGTATGATTATTTACGTATGAGTTAAAGGTAAAGGAATCTAGTACGTGATTTATGCTTAAGAAAATTTATGCATACGGCCCCTGAAGCCCCCGGAAAGCTGAGTGGCAGTAAAGCCTATTCACAGGAGCTAAATCGTGGCCGTGATGGCTCATCTTGAAGTTGGAAAAGTGCAAGTGCAAGAGCTGCACACCTAGTACGAGTACGGTGGTCCATCTTTGTTTGTAAACACTGTTGCCGCGTTCCTGCCTTTGCAGTCTCCGTACGTGTGAATACCTTTCCGGGGAAAAATGCTGAAAATCGGCATTTTCCCCCCGCAAATCGGCGAAAAAAACGGCCGCGATTCAGCTCGTGTGAACCGGCCTTTAAGATGCATTACCTGGGAGCACCAGTCAGTGATCAAATTTCTTCCCACCTGTTAACATGTATCACCCATTATTGTTAATACATCTGATATTGTTGTCATTGTTGAGCTACTGACCATGAGATTCCAGAAATTAAGTATACGTGGGGACATGCACCATCCACTCATTCGATGTAGTGCTGCTCTCGGGTGTCTGCCCTTTCTTCTCCGCCATCCTTCTTTCCTTCCATCCTCTTCTGTCATTCCTTCATTTTTTCCTCTTCCTTCTGCCTATGGGTGACTTTGCTCTCCCACTTCTGTCTTTCTTTCCTTCATTCTTTTCTCTTCCTTATACCTGTGGGTGACTCTACACTGTGTGACAAGCCAAATGGTTTCCTGTACACCAGGAAACCATTTACTACACTGGCTGGTAACCATATAATCAGATTTTGGCACCTGGTGGTTTAGTGGGTAATTATGGTACTCCAGTCAGATTGAGCCTGTGTAGGTTTGTATCCAAGGGATGGTTGGGGTTTACTGCTTATGTAATGCCACTCAGGGATGAGTGATGCTGGTCACTCTCATCTTAACTGTCAGGACCAACTTGCCTAGCCCTGGGCTCCTGCGCTTCTCTTGGGGCAACACAGGATTAGATGATGATGATGATGATATATGTATCTATTTACCTATCTGTTTACCTTTCTGTCTGTCTATCTATCTATCTATCTATGTATCCATATGTATGTACAGTTTGTATATATATATACAGTACATCAAGCACTTACATAACGCGCAATCACGGACCACGATTCTCACATAACACGGGAGGTGCCATTTTATCCCCCCAAAATATCACAACACGGAAAAAACTATTTATAACACGGTTGGAGGTAGCTGCTCATTTTTTACAAGCACCTGACTATGCAGTGATGATGGACTTAACATGGTGGGAGGCCTCAGTCCATGTTTGAAAGACGTACTTCGCAGCCAATGATAGAACGCAGCACAAGGCATAAAATTACGGTTGGAATTCACACAACGTAGCAAGTGATAGACAGAGCGCGGACTGCTTCAGCCCATGATGTATTGCTGTCATGTGTCTGCTCGGGTTGACTTCGTGGTCCACTGAGCATTCCTGCCCCAGTTGAGCCTATCCTCTCCCAGTGCTCTGGTTGCACATGTGCCCTGTGTGATCTTTGCTCTCTCTCTCTCTCTCTCTCTCTCTTTTCCCACCTGACCCAGCTATACCATGCCCCCACACCGTGACCCTGCCAAAGGTCGGAAGTCTCTGATTCAGAAGCAGAAGGTGGATGTCATCAAGAGGAAGGAGAGAGGACAGCAAAACTGTGACAGTGTGAAATTTTACAAAGTTAATGAGTCCACCATTTGTACGATTCTCGGCAAGAAGGAAACCATTCTGAAGACAGCTCAGGCATATGGAGGATTGCCCATGGACAAGGGAACATGAGTGTCTGACCCTGCTCTTGTAATGATGGAGAGGTTTCTTCTGATGTATTGCAATTGGAAGGAAAAGGAGGGTGTGCCAATCGACATGTTAAATATTCAAAGGACAGCCAGCCACCTTTATACTGTCGTCTTCCACAAGCTGTCCAGATCCTAGCAAGCCCAGCAAGCCCACAACCTCTTCCATTCAGTGTGAGGAATCCTTCAGTGTTTGTATGTAATGAAGTCTTTATTAGGTAAGTAAATATCCTAGGGAAAAAAAAAAATTGTCCCAAAGTTTGAACTTGGGGCTCGCCTAGGTACACGTGAAACCCTTTAACATGTAAACGTATGGCCCTATAACACGGAATCCCCATAAAGCGGGAGCTTCAGGGTACAATATTACCACGTTATACGAGTGCTCGCTGTACATATACATTCATGTATACATACATATATATATATATATATATATATATATATGTATATATTTATATATATATATATATTGTACATATCTATAATATGGTATATACATATACTGTACCCTGTATATATATATATATATATATATATATATATATATATATATATATATACTATATATATATACATATATATATATATATATATATATATATATATATATATATATATATATATATATATATATATATACACACACACATACACATGCAATGACAACTTGGGTAGAGAGCAGAGAGGCCTCATAGAAAGCTGACGTGATGGATAGTTCCCAGCAAATTGCAGGCAGTTTCTAAATTAGCCTGCTGGATTGACAACCAGCAGCATTGGCATGATTGGGCATCAGTAGATACCAGAGAGTGTGAAAAGGTTAATAGTTTGATGAAGAGAGTCTCTTTTAATGATTTTGATTGCATATTTTAGGTAGAGGAGACTTCAAACAAGTACTGTATACTGTAGGGTAGATTCATCTGATGGTATTTGTTTGTTGCTTGCCAAAGGCCAGAGTTTTCTTTTATTGCTGTATTAGTATTAGTACTGTATTTTTTATCCATGATATTTTTAATACTGTCAAATATCTTAATTATGAGTTTCCCCTTAACAGAATAGAGGAAAATGGTGTCCATTTTTTGTATGGTGGATGCTTTTTGAAGCAATTTTATTTATCAAATCCGTATATATAGTTGTAATACGTTTTACACACAAACACACACACACACACACACACACACACACACACACACACACACACACACACACACACACACACACACCTCTTGAACTCTTATCAGCTGTAACTTTGGGCTGTTTTGTAGCATAAAATATCTGTACAGGCTACCTTTATTGCTCAGTGGCTCACCCAGCATCAGAGTTTAGTGACAGGAGAGCTCTGGTATATACCATAGTAGAATTGAAGAAAATGTAATAAAATAGGAGAAAGTGTGCATGTCTGAGAACATTCCCTGGGGCAGTGGTAAATAGATTCAAGCATTTTAACCTATATATAATTGTAATATGTTTTACACACACACACACACACACACACACACACACACCACACACACAATTACTTCATTTATCAGTCCAAGGGGTATAGGGCAAAGAAAATACCCATATATTCCATGCTTGTCATAAGAGATAAGTAAATCAGATTGGAGTGGAGATTGCAGATCCCTCCTCTTTGTACTATCAAGGGGATATTGCAACTCTACTGCCAAACACTTGTTTTGCAAGCAGCTTCATTCCTACATCAGGAGGTAGTAATGTTGGGAGAAAGTCTGTATATGGTGTAACCTCTCTCCTAAGATTCACATTCCTAAAGAGTTCAGAGAGCCCTGATAGGGATCTTCCCACCTTGTGAACATGAGAAATTGGTTTATGGTAATGATGAAATGGATGTAACTGTCTTAATATTGCTTAAGCCTAAGTGGTGTAAGGATTCCCATCAGTTTAAGCATTTCTCTCTCTTTCCCTTTCAAACCATGGCTGAAATCTTGAGTCAAACTTCTGAGCAGAAGTTATAAAGTTTTGCTGCTCATCTTTTGTGTGGCTGGGGTTGCAATCACAGCAAGAATCCACACAGTCAGCCAGTAGTGACCTTTGATGTTACACTGCCAGGACTTTGAAGTGTAATTAGTCAGTCAGATCCACTCTGCATAAATAAACAAGCTTTGCAGTTGTTTGCCGAAGGATTTTTCTAACTTTTACTAATACTGTACACTGTTTATGCTTTTTCTTGTCTTTGACCATAAGTTGTGACGGCCAATCCTATTTCGTCCTTTTGGGAGACTTGGGAAGTCATAGGAGAACCTGAGTCTAGGCTACCATAGTCTAGGTTATTTAAGTCATGGGAAAATTAAGTACCAGGCAGCATATCCAGATTGATATTTTATATTATATAAAACATGGTTTTATAGTGATACATCTGAAATAGCTTAATTTTCTGTTCATCTGCATGATATAGATATACATTCACTTGGTAATAATCTGCTACAGCTCCCAATAACACACAATTTAATCAGTGAAGCTAAGCAACGTTGGGTCTGGTTAGTACTTGGATGGGTGACCGCCTGGGAACACCAGATGCTGTTGGCATAACGTTCTCCCTACGTGTCAAGTGGGGTTGGTGGAGGATTAGTGCCCCTCCCCGTAAAACAATTAACTCTAAGCCTTGGCCACCCTGTTTGGGATACATGGCGTCTGGCAATGAATGAATGAATGAATGAAAAAAAATTTACTGTAAATACTTTACTTTTTTTTTTATTATTTAATAACGCAAAACATGTTTTTTGCATCAGATTACTATGCTTATCAAACATGTGGCTGTTTGAGATGTTATGGTATTACACTACGTAAACACTGTATTCACGTGGGTGATATGTATGCTGTCTTTTTTGGTATTAATGCTTTCATCCATGGCCATTTGTATCCTGTGTATTCCCATAAGGATACAAATTCCACACACTCTAAGTTAAAAACGTGCCTACACTGTTATTATAGGCAGACCTCAAAACCTCAAAATTCAGAGTTGCTGTGTTTCAGACTGCAGATTTCACCCATAATGCAAATGATAAATCCATGCACAAAAACAATCATGAGGCAGAAAGGGGTGTAAAGTGGAGGGAATGTAAGAAAATTTTCTGATAGGAGGTGAAGAGAGTTAGACAGGGTGATAAAGAAGGTAGTAGGGGAGTGAAAGGTAAGAGTGATAGATTGCTAGTGGAGATTGGAAAAAAAGTGACCAGATGGAGAGAACACTTTAAGGAATTGTTAAACATAGAGAATGAAAGTAATGAGAGTACAAGTGGCTGGGGAATGGCTAGGAGAAAGAGGGAGGTGAGAAGGGTGGAAGAGGTCAGTAGGATGAAAATAGTGGAAGCAGTGAAGAAAGTCAAAATGGGGAAAGCCCCAGGAATTGTTGGAAGTGTGGTAAAATGCTGAAGCACAGGGGAGAGAGAGTAGTAGAATGGATATGGAAGATGTGCAGATTGGCCTGGGAGGAAGGTAGACTCCTGGAGGATTGGAAGTCAGGTATATTTATTTCCCTGTACAAAGGAAAAGGAGAAAAAGTGTGTGGTAATCATAGGGGCATTTGTCTTCTTAGCATAACAACAAAAGTATATAGTAGGATACTTAATAACAGGGTTAGGGATATAACAGAGGAATTAGTTGGAGAAGAACAGGATGGTTTTAGGAAGAGAAGAGGTTGTTTAGATCAGATATTCATCCTAAGGTTTTTAGTGGAAAAGTTTCCAGAGAAAGGAAAGAAGTTGTATGTAGCCTTTATGG
Source organism: Coenobita brevimanus (assembly GCF_032717465.1). Taxonomy (NCBI): domain Eukaryota; kingdom Metazoa; phylum Arthropoda; class Malacostraca; order Decapoda; family Coenobitidae; genus Coenobita; species Coenobita brevimanus. Next base: position 2,735,263 of record NC_137017.1, on the reverse strand, counting down.
ATTTTGAGAAATCAGGTGACAGAGTGGATAGACAAGGAATGTGGAAACTATTAAGAATATATGGAGTAGATGGGAAGCTGATAAATGCCATGAAGAGTATGTATGAGGGTGTTAAGGCTGCAGTGTGTGTGAATTTTTCTGTCTGTAAGATATAAACAAGGATATGTCATGTCTCTGTGGTTGTTCAGTCTGTTTAGGGATGGAGTTATAAAAGAGATACAAGGTAGGGCAGTGGGTATTGGAGTGGCCCTAATGAGAGAGGGCAGGATTTGGAAACTTCCTGTTCTGTTGTTTGTAGATGATGATGTATTGTTAAGTGAAGACAGAGGGGAACTGGTGAAGACAGAAGGAATCTGCAAGGCTTGGTGAATGAGTTTAGGGGATTGTGTAAGAAACAGAATCATCTGAAGATAAACATGTGGAAGAATAAATTTGTGGTCTTCGAGATATATGAAGTCACTGAGGCTGGATGATGAAGTGGAAAATGTGAGTGCATTTAGGTACTTGGGTAGTGTGATGGGTAAAGAGGGAAGTTTAGAGGATGAAGTGCTTGAAAGGGTACAACAAGAAAGGAAGGTTGCTGGTTCTTTGAAACCAGTGATAAGAAATAGGGAAGTGAGCATGAAAGTCTCTTCCTGGTAATCAGTATTGTGATACCAACTCTTAACATATGGAAGTGAAGCTTGGACCATCTTGGAAGGACATAAGACTGAGAGTAGTAGAAATAAGTTATCTGAGAGGAGCATGTGAAGTCACATGGAGAGAGAGATTGACAAATGAGGAAGTGAAGGAACATCATGGTGTGAACGTGGATGTGATAGAAAGCATTAGGAGAAATACATTGAAGTGGTTTGACCACGTGGAGAGGATGGAGAGCAAGAGATTAACGAGGAAAGTGTATGTGAGGGAGGTGGAGAGGGAGACCGAGGATGCAATGGAAGGATGGAGTGGAGAGGTATATGAGAGAGAGGGATATGAGCTGGGGGGAGGGCAGCGAAGTGGCGGGAGAGAGGGTGGCACGGAGGCGATTTGTTTGTGTCCACTCCTTTGGAGAGATAGATTGAACACAGTCGGTCATCTATATTTGTGGATTTACTTTTTGCAGTTTTTGTTACAGTTCTGGAATTTGTTTTGTTGCTAAACCAACTAAGAATATACTTTGAATAAGTATACTGTATTTTAAAGTTTGATGATGTTTGGGTGTGTTGCAGAATTTTCAGTCACATTTCACTTACAAATGCAGGGACAGTAATGTGAGGGTGCCAGTGATGCCTGGATTTTCACTGCTATACTGTATTTGCAGAGATGTTTGCAGGTATGGAGGGCTGACTGGATTAAGCCATAATCTCTACAATATTTTGTCAGGTGAAAGGTGTTGAAGGGATTAAGGCATAATCTATAAATGTCAAGTAAAAGGTGTTGGAGGCATTAAGACATAATCTATAAAATAAATTGTCAAGTAAAAGGTTTTGGAGGGATTAAGGCATAATCCGTAAATTAAATTGTCAGTAAAAGAATGTTGGAAAGCCTCCTTAACTTAACAAGAATTCGATCATAAGTGCCCATTCACCAAATATCATAAATATTAACGCTTTCAATTGCATGAAATGTTCTTCCTTTTATTCTTTTTATTTCCAGACCGTTTTCTTTATCTTAGGTTAATAACTCAGGTTGTTAAGGGTTTAGTAGAGTCATTGCAATCCCATCACACAATCCCATCACAACAAATGGTATTTCCAGAGTTAACATATTCAAATGGAGGTAGCAAGATGATAACTGGAATTTAGGCATTTGTCTCATTCTGTGTCTGTGCAAATATTTCAGTTACAGAGGTGGATCAGTATTAAGATGGAGTTTGTATGTGTTTTGTTTATCTGGTATAATGAGGATCCTGTTTTCCATTACTTTTTTCAGTTATATAACTAATTAGTACTTTTGGTTGGTGCAAATGTTTACCATCATACACCTTTTTGTGCAGTCCCGAAGGTTACTTTTAAGCCCCTCACTCAAGTGACTTCAATCTCAAGGTATAACCACGAGCAAAATTCGCTGACATTCCTCTTGCAGTCTCTTGTCCTGCCTTCCATATTTCTCATTCCTTCTCAAACAGCAGAATTTTCTTTCTTCACATACTCTTTTTCAGTAACTGCCCTCCCCTCTTCCTGTTTCTCCTTTTCCGTCCTGTTGCTCTTTATTACCGTACTCTTCTTTCTATTTCAGGTGGCTGTACAGTGACAGATAAGTTTAACAGTTTCCTGTAACCCAGGAAACCATTTACAGTGCTGAGTGGTAACCATATAACCAGATTAGGGGTGATGTGGAGCCTACTGTGGTGCACTCATTGACTGGATGGAGAAATGCCTATTTTGTGTCCATCCAGGAACCAAACCTCCACACACTGCCCCATGTCTCATGGTGGCAAGGAGCTGTCCACCACAAGGGAACATCAGTTCACTGGACAGGAAAACCCTGCAGGACTGGTTGCTTGCCTGTGGTTGATGGGTTTGTTTGGCCTGACAGACTGGGAATGATCAACAACAATAACAACATAAAAAAAGTTCATGCAGTACCTTCTATTGCTTCAACCATCAGATAAGTGTCAGCAAACTTTTGCTCATGGCTGTACCCCTAGATGATTATATTCAGCTACAGTAATGAAAGTTAATGAAGGCCATAGCTAAACATTCCAGTTTAAGAAGTCTCCTAAGCAGAATAAAACAATCTTGTTGTTGTAGGATTAAATTAGGATGTGTCATTGGGCTGAAGGGATTAAGATTGTGTTATTTGGTTGCCATGTCAGTTTTGTTTTGTTCATTGTTAGTTATTTGGTTATTTTTTAGTTTCAGGTATTTGATAGCCATGTACTTGAACAGTTCTGTATAACTCAGTGGTAGTTTTGGCTATTTCAGTAGTTTGTGCAATGAAGAACAAAGTGTCATTTACCATACTTGAAGCTGCAGCTGCCCAGAGTTTAAGAACTACCTGACTGTGGTATGTGAGACTTTCTGGAGCCATTCTATGCTAATTGGCAAGGTTTGAATTTTTTTTGTCTGATATCAGGTTTTTAGCTTCAGATTAAGGTTTCAGGGGAATATCCAGCATGTTGATACAGATGGGGGGTCCAAAAGTATTTCCTTTTTTTTTTTGCTCACTGACAACAGTCTTGCATCTAAAATATATACGTAGGGTATCCCAGGAGGAAGGAGCATGACTGTGGGAAATGATGAGGGAGGGAATTCTGAGCAGAGAATGCTAATTGAACATAAGTCCAAATCACAGCTGCTAGGGATCTACATTTACTTTTGACTGTATGCGGAAAAATGGTCTCCCTCGTAATTCACCTGTAAGGTTGTCAGCAATTGTAGCTGCGTAATGGTCAGGATTTTGACGCGTGTTGATGTAGCATTTTTTGTTTAAATTCCCTGAGCTGTCTTTCTCAGTTATTCCCTTTCTTCCCAGGACATCCTGTATATATAGAGAGAGAAGTAGAGGTTTACTGATATATAGATATATACATTTTCACGTTTTTTTTGTTTTTGCAAGAATAATTACAGGCTTCATTACTAGGGTCAAATCCATGTAAAGAATTTTAAGACATATATGATAGTTTTATACTGAGTGACAAGACTAATGGTTTCCTTTACACCAGGATACCATTTGCTATGGTGGGTGGTAACCATATCACCAATATTATGTTGCCTGGTGGTTTAGTTGGTTATTATGGCACTCCAGTTGGATTGAGCCTGAGCAGGTTTATATCCAAGGGATGGTGGGGGTTTATTGCTCACATAACGCCACTCAGGGGTGAGTGAGCCTGGTCGCTCTTATCTTAAATGTCAGGACCAACTTACCTAGCCCTGGGCTCCTACACTCCTCATGGGGCAACACAGGATTAGGTGATGAATGAATGAATATGGTAGTTTTTCATTCAGTAGTTTTATATTATTGTTGGGGGAAAACTTGTCTTTGATAAGAGTGGGTGCTCAGGCTCCTTGGACCTCACCTTCCCCTGGATCTACCAGTTTTTTTAAATATATTTTTCTAGTCAAATACTTGTACTGTAGTTTGGATGTAGTTGTGTCATCTGCAGCAGCCTCAGCTATATCTTAAAAGATTGTTAAATAATTTATTGTGCTTTACCACTTGTAATGGTAAAGAATTTTGTTTATTTGTGCATAGCAAGTTTATATGAAGAACAGTATGTCTGCTATAACATTTTGAAAATATTGAGTTGTTTAACATTAACCTCTTCAATCTGGTGATGTTTTGTTGATTCAGTCTTGCTCTCTCCAGATTATTCAGCTTTGGGGAGACCTCATGTAGGGAAGGAATAATTCAGAGGCTATTTCTAATCTCTTCAGTTCAGAAGTCTCTACAAAGCTTAATAAAATCATCAGGTGATGGGGGCGCTCATCATCCACTCACTCGTGTAGAGATGCCATATGATTTCTACACTGAGTGACAAGCCAAATGGTTTCCTGTACCCAGGAAACCATTTACTGTGCTGGGTGGTAACCATATAGCCAGGGTTTTTTGGCAGGGTTAAGTGTCCCCCAGATTCCCCTATCCAAAATCACTTGTCATGACTGTTGTTTCAGAGAGCCTCAGAGGGCCTAATACCTGCCCAGGGCCCCAACCAAATGGGCAGATTCACGTGGCCATGTGGAATGTGAGAGGTGTGAATGAGGAGAGCAAGGTGAGAGGGCAGAAGTAGTGAATCCATTCAAGAGTGCGAGCCATGATGGCATTGTGTGAAATGAAGATGAAAGGGTGTGAAGGGGAGGAGTGGGAGGGTGTGAAATGTGTAAGATCGGGCATGAATGGGTAAGGAAGATGCAAGGAAGGAGTTTCTTTGTTGATGAATGGGGTGTGGCAGAGTGGAATGAGAGACTACAAATGTCAGTGTGAGGTGTTTGTATGTCAAGTTCAAGTTTGAGAAAGTGAAAGTGGCGGTAATTGTAGCATATGCACCGTGTGAAGACAGGAGTGAGAGAGAGAGAGAGAATGACAGGTTTTGGGATGAGCTGGATGAAGTAGTGGGAGAAATGCCCAGGATCTATAAAGTGACCATAATGGGCGATATGAATGGAAGAGTAGGCACTGGTCCTGAGGATAACATAATGGGTTGTAATGGAGTACCAGGAGAAAATGACAATGGGAAGTGACTAAAGGATATGTGTCAGGAGAGGAGGTTGTGCATTTGTAACTCGTATTTCAAACACAAAGATGCACATAACTGTACATGGTATAGAGGGAACGGGGATCGTGTTGAAAGAAGCCTGATTGAATAAGTGCTTGTCGAGAGGTCGATGCTGGAAATGGTTGCTGATACGAGAGCCGTGAGAGGACAATGTGGAGGTCTGTCAGATCATGTGATTGTGGTATGCACAATCAAGCAGAGAGGAGTGAGGTGGCTCAGGAGAGAGAGGAGCAGTTAGGGAGAAAAACTGAAAGTTGAGAAGCTGAGGATCAAAGAAATGGCAGATGATTACTGTACAGGACCAAAGTTGAGGAGGAGTTAGAATCAGTGAATTGAAATGAAATAGATCTGGACAGCCTGTGAAATGCATATAGGGATTGCTTAGTTAGGAATGCTAAATTGGTGTGTGGTGTGGCAAGAGTAACAACAAAGAAGAAAGGTATGGCATGGTGGGATGATGAGGTTAAGAGAACAGTGGAGGAAAAGAGGAAGAAGTGGCTAAAGTAGTTAAAGGACAGGGGTTCAATCGAAATAAGAACTGAATATATTGAGAGCAAAAGGCAAGTAAAGAGACTAGTGAAGAGGAAAAAGGAGGAGGTAAATGATGATATAGGAAGAAAAAGGAATGCAAACTACTCTGAAAATAGGAAGCTATTCTGGAAAGAGGTGCAGAAATGTAGAAGTGAAAGCGGAAAGAAATGTGATGGTGTGAAGGATGTGGTAGATTATTAACCCATGGGGATGAAGTAAGGACCAGATGGAAAGAATATTTTGAAAGCCTGATGAATGGGAATAGAGAGAGCAGAGCAGCTGTAACCATGATTGGTTTTGGGGGTGTGCAGTGAAGGAATGCAGTACCAGGAATGACACTCGCACAAACAAAGAGTACTGTGAAGCGTCTGAAAAATGGGAAAGCAGCTGGGGTTGATGAGATGTATGCAGATATGATTAATTGTAGTGAAGAGTGTGGAATGAAGTGCTTATTGGCAATATGTAAGAAGGCATGGATGAGTGAAACTGGCAGCAGAAAGGAAAAAGGCTGTGATTGTACCCATGTACAAATGTAAAGGTGAGCGAAGTGAGTGCAAGCTTTATCGTGGAATAAGTTTATTGAGTGTGGTAGGGAAAATGTATGGAAGAATTATTATACAGAAAGTATGAGAGATATCAGAAGTCCTAGTGAGTGATGAACAGGTGGCTTTAGGAGTGGCAGAGGATGTGTAGATCATATATTTGCAGTGAGACAAATAGCAGAGAAGGCTGTGAGAAGGACCATAAGGTGTTTATGGCATTTGTGGATCTGGAAAAAGCATACAACAAAGTGGACAGAGAAGGATTGTGGAAAGTTTTGCTCACGCACGGTTCTTACCTAATTGTATCTTTACAGGAATGAGTCAAGCTCGTACTGTCCCGTGTCTTAAACCATATTTATCGTACATATCCTAAAATTTGTGAATTGTTTTGGCACACACTATTTCATTCAGTAGTGCATTCCACTGATCAATTGCTCTGTTTGGGACACTGAATTTCCTCAAGTCTTTATCACCTCTCTTCTCATGCAGTTTTTTGCAATGTCCGCTTGCTGATGCTTCCCCATATGTTAAGTAATTATTTATGTCTATTTTCTTCCCTGATATGCATTTATATAGCATTATCATGTCACCTCTTTTCCTTCTCTCCTGTAGTGTTGGTAGATTCAGTTTATTTAGTCTTTCTTCGTTGCTTAGATCCCTTAAGCTTGGTATCCATCTTGTAGCGGCCCTTTGAACTTTTTCAATCTTGTCTATGTGTTTTTTGAGATGAGGACTCTAGACTACTGATGCATACTCCAGGGTTGGTCTGATGAATGATGTTATTATCCTTCTTAGCATGTCTTCATTTATGTATGTGAATGCTATTCTGATATTCGCAAGCAGTGTATACATGTTCCGTACCTTCTCACTGATGTGGTCAGCTGGAGATAGTCTGTTATTGATAATCACACCTAGGTCCTTCTCTCTTTCTGATGTGTGTAGGGTTTTATTTCCAAACGTATAATCCCAGTCAGGTCTTTTTCCACTTTTACCAAACTTGATTACATGACACTTGTCCACATTGAATTCCATTTGCCATGTATTACTCCATTCATGAAGTTTATTTAATTCTTCTTGTAGCTCTTCACAAGAGTCTGTGTTAGTAATTCTCTTTTGTATTTTTGCATCATCTGCAAACATATTTAGATAGCTTTCATTTCCAGTGTTACTGTCTGTATCATTTATATACACTAAACATGATTGGTGCCAGCACTGAGCCCTGTGTTACTCCATTAGTCACTTCTTTCCATGATGAGTAGTTTCCCCTAAGTACTGTTCTCATTTCTCCTTTTTTGAGAAAATCTTGCATCCAACAAAACAGTTTGCCTCGAATTCCTCCTTGATGGTGTAGATGGTAAGCTGCTAGGTGCTGTCAAAGAGGTTTTATGATGGTAGTGAAGCATGTGTAAGGGTTAATGGGCATCTAAGTGAATGGTTTACGATTGGTGTGAGCGTGAGACAAGGTTATGTGATGTCCCCATGGTTGTTCAATATGTATATGGATGGGGTGATGAGAAAAGTAAAAACATGAGTGATGGAGAAGGGGATGACACTGGTAATGAATGGTCTACCTATCTATATTTCTATTGCCAGACACCTTAATCCCGTTTGGGGTGGCCACAAACAAATCGCCTCCACGTCACCCTGTCCCCGGCCATTTCACTGCCCTGCTCCCAATTCACACACCTCTCTCTCTCATATACCTCTCCACCCCATCCCTCCATCTCATCCTCAGCCTCCCCCTCCCTCTTCCCCCCTCCACCTCACTCTTATACACTCTCTTCGTCAGTCTTTCACCCTCCATCCCCTCCACATGGCCAAACCACCTTAGTGTGTTCCTCCTAACGCTTCCTATCACATCCACATCCACATCACAATGCTCCTTTATATCCTCATTCATCAGCCTCTCTCTCCATGTGACTCCACAGGCTCCTTTTAAATAACTCATTTCCACTGCTCTCACTCTTGACTTGTGTCCTTCCAACAACGTCCAAGCTTCACTTCCATACGTTAGAGTTGGTATCACAATACTGTCATGTAGTAACTTTTTCACTTCCATGCTCACTTCCCTGTTTCTTATCACTGCTTTCAAGGAACCAGCAACCTTTCTTCCCTGCTGTACCCTTTCAAGCACTTCACCCTCCAAACCTCCATCCTTACTCATCACACTACCCAAGTACTTAAACGTACTCACATTTTCCAATTCCTCACCATCCAACCTCGCTGTACATTCACTGACTTCACCTCTCTCAAAGACCATCACTTTACTCTTCCCTACATTCACCCTTACATTCCGTTTCTTACACACTCCCAAATTCATCCGCCAAGCCTTGCAGCTCCCCTTTGTCTTCACTCAACAACACAGTATCATCTGCAAACAACAGTACAGGGAGTTTCCAAACACTATCCTCTCTCACCAGGGCCACTCCAACATCCACTACCCTACCTTGTACCTCTTTTATTACCCCATCCATGTACAGATTGAACAACCATGGAGACGTGACACATCCCTGTTTCACTCTGCTGATGATGCAGTACTGCTTGCAAATACCGAACAAGAACTTGGGAAGCTAATGCAGAGTTTTGTTGATGTCTGTGAGCGTTGTGCCTTGAGAGTTATTATAGAAAAGAGTAAGGTGATGGTTATGGAGAGACGAGGTGACTCCTAGTGCAGTGTTACAGTGAATGGGGAGAGACTGGAATTGGTGAGAGAGTTCAAATACCTGAGTACAGTGATAGAAAAGAGAGGAAAATGTGCTAAAGATGTTGAAAGTAGAGTGACACAAGGAAAAAAACTAGCTGGTGCAGTGAAGGCCTTGATAAGAAACAGAGGCTTGAGTGTTGCAGCTGTGCGAGGCTTACATGAAGGAGTGTTAGTGCCAACTTTAACATATGGACATCAGACGATGTTGTGGCATGAAAATGAAAAGTCAAGAGTAAGAGCAGTGGAGAGGGGACTGCTGAGGAATGTATGTGGAGTACAGAAGGTGGATGGGATACGAAATAATGTGATTCGTGAAAGATGTGGACTGAGGAAATCTGTGGACCCCAGAACCGAAGAGAGTGTACTGAGATGGTATGGTCATGTGAAGAGTGGATAACAATAGAGTGGTGAAAAAGGTATATCTGAGCAAATTTAAAGGAGGGAGGAGGTGAGGTAGGCCAAGGAGAAGGTGGAGAGATATGATGGATGAGTGTGTGAGGAAGAGAGGTTTGGAAGTCGGTGACATTAGGGAACTGACAAGAGATTGAGCTTCCTGGATGAATGTTGTGAGGAGAAGTGCGTCATCAGGGATTTGGCACCCCTTTTTAACGTGGCAGCATCTGGACTGACTATCGGATATGTTTATGTGAAGCTACAGAACGTGGTGAATGTTTTTGGCATATCCGATAGAGCCAGGATTCTCGGGGCTTGATGAATGAATGGAAGCGTGTCCCATTGGACCGGGCAGATTTGGACTGTCTGGACATTGCTACTCTTCACCTTGCCCTAAGGTGGGAAAGGAGGTCCTGATGATGACAATGATGATGGGTAGAATACAAGATACTGAAAAATATGTCTGCTGATGAATTCATTCTCAGATGTATTACAAATGCTGTATTATGTTGTGTAATATTTGCAAGGTTATATTGAATATTAGTGCAGTTTCCATACAGTACAATAAGTCTCTCACAGGTTGACAGTTAACCAGAATCAGTTTGAATTCCAGCAATCATTGTACAGATTCACTAGGATACTAGTGTATAATGTACATATATAGATTTATTTAATACAATATGCAAATTTCATCCTGTGTTTAATATTTACATTTGTTGTGGAGGGTTTGGAAGTAAGGAAGAGTGGATCAGCATATGAATGGGAGGCTGTGTTTCCTCTGATTCAGTACCACAGAGTACTGTATATCATTGGATACTTCATTGCTCAGCCACTAATCTCTTTGAGCTAATAAACAGACCCTCGTAAGAAAACTTGGCCTGTGCAGTATTTTTTTCTAACTTGTTTTAACAGTGGTACATGGTATAGCATTTTTTTTTACCCTGCATTATTGCATTCATAAACGTGCTGTGTAAAGGTTTACTTAGTTCTCTGGCACAGTATTGCAATACCTAGTACCCAGCATGAAATCTCCTGATAATTATCAGTTCTGCATTTTCCATACTTTTAATGATGTTCCTAATTCTTTTCTTATGCTGGTACTGTATCTTCCACTTTTATTTCTACTACAGGTATGTGTAACTTGGTATTTTATTCAAGAGAAGAATGGCCTTTTAAGGGTGTTACATAATTTTGGTTCTCATCACACATCCCTTCCTCTCTGTTGTAAGTATTTGCATCTCGTATGCCTTGAATTTTATCTCTTCTTTTCATTTCACTTTTAGAATAACTGTAGAAGAACTCAAGTTCATAAACACTTCTTGCCACTACCAGTATATGCACCAAATTTATATCTGAATCTTTCTTATTTTTGTATATGTTGCATATGTGTAGTTTATGTAATGTTACCAGTTTCTTTTCCATAACAGATCCTTCTCCTTTGCTTCCCTTCATTTTACATTAAATTTCCTCTTAATACATTAAAATTTTGGAACTGTATATACAGGGTAGTCCATACAGAGTACAGTATTATGCCTCCATTTCCTGCATTGCTGTGACAGTACAGTTTGCTGGTGTTATGAGTGCAGACATTTTGGCTGCTTCATGATATTAGTAATCATCCATAGAAACAGTCGACATAAAGGGGTTATGGAAAGTAGAAAATAATGCAGGGTAGCCATTTGTAATGCTAACTGAGCCATTCCTCCAACACATGCATATTCACCAAGTAAGAAGCAATAGGACATAACATATGAACCACTCCGCATATCAGAGTACAGTATCTGTAGTTTATATTGAATGTGTGTACTTAAAACCTTTCAGTTTTTCTTCCAAATTTTTTCTTGAAAGTATTTTAATATTTTTGAATAATTTCAGTTTCTTTTCATTTTTTCTTACTTTTCCATAGTGTCATAAATGAACTAAAAAACAACTACACGATATATTTTCTAAAAAGGGGTCTGGAATTTATTATTAGTTTGATTTTCTGCCTTCCATGTCACCCATAAGTACTTACCATTATGTGAAGCCTGTCTGATATTTGCAGGGAGATCAAGGGTGGACCTTTGTGCCATGTACTAATGGACTAGGTCCATTGCCCTTATACAATTTTTAGACACCTAAATCAACTACAGCATGATGACATCATCATCATCATCATCTTCATCCAGACCTCTTTTTCCCACCTAAGGATGGGGCGAGTCCAGAGATCAAGGAAAAAATCACTGATAGAAGGAGAAGCTAGTCAAAAGTCTGCTGAATTGAATGGATCACACTATCATGCCATCCCACAGGCACTTACACGCTTCATACCACCTGTCATCTACAGTAGAGTTGGTTTGACAACTGTCACATCACTGGGAAAAAAAGGTATCCAACCCTTGTCATACACTCATTCATATAAAATTTTTCCAACCAGCTCTCCACTTTCAGTTCCTAAGCTTCATCACCTTCCAAACCTCACTTTCATACACATTTACCACATTTATGCATCCTCATAATCTAATACATCTTTTCTCACTTTCAAACTTGCTTAGATAAACTTTTTCACTACTGTATTCACACTCATTCTCTCCATGTAGCCACACTATATAAGCGCACTCTCTTTGACTGGTGTCCACAGACTTCCTTACCTCGCATCTTTTGAAAATCACAGTTCCTTGTTACCATTTCATTGCTCTTCATCACTTTGCTTATGGGGCTGACTGTTCATGGTACATTATTTTGTGATTGTTCGAAGTCTCAGTAAAAATAATGCAATGAAGAGTATAGAGGATGGTAGCATGGGGTGGAATGGATAATTTCTCACATTACCGCCGCAGTGGCTGAGTGGTTACCATCACCGACCGCGAACTGCCAGTCCATTAAAGTCTGCTTGTATGCAAGCCCTCTGTGTGAAATGTGCTGCCTGGAAAAGTTTCCAGTGTAACAGTCCAAGCCTGATTGGATTCGTAGTCTCCTAATATTTTGCAAAGCTTCTGCAACCTTCTGTAGTACCATCCATCAGGCCAAGCATTCTAGTTTGGACTATGTTTCTTCTATTTCTGAAAATTCACCTGTTGCAGCAGTTTGACCCTGACTTTGTAGAATATCAAGCAGACTTATCCCACCCCAAGCTCCAGTTATTCATATCAATGGCAAGTTCGTGGCGTATCCTTCCTTACTTGCAGATGCTGTGGATAATTATTGTAGTCTTATTAATAGTGAGTCTCATCTCTCTTCTGGTTTCATCACCTTAAACCTGACTCTGAATCCATACCAATTTCATTTACTTTGTTACTTTGTCAGCTGAGGAAGTTCTTAATGCTCCCTTCTCTCTTCATGAATTATCGTCTTCTCTCAAATCCTGTAAAAATACAGTACACGTGAAAGACTTGATGGTGTTCATTACACTGATAAAACATCTATCCCCACAAGCCATGTCTATTCTCGTGGCCCTCTATAGTAAATTTTGGACTGAAGACTTTTTTGCCTCCTGATTGGCATATAGCAATCAGCCTTCCATTTCTTAAGTGTGGTAAACCTGGTCACCATCCTCAAGATTACTATCCCATAGACCTGACTAGTTGTTTACGTAAAACTGCTTGAACGGATGGTCAATACTTGACTCCTGGTACTTGGAATCCCGTTGCACTCCCTCTCCCTTACAGTTTGGGTATCATAATTCATGCTTCACCTTAAATCATCTCCATAGACTTGAATATTTTATCCAATCTGCTTTTTCACTCTGCCAGTTGGTCATTGCCGTCTTTCTTTTATTTAGAAGAGGGCCTACGATACTCTATGAGGTATCATATTCTTCAGTCTTTATTTTCTTGGTCTGCATGGTAACATAGCTGTTTTTCTTCAAAATTTTCTTTCCTTCTGAACCTTTCATGTCTGTCTAAGAGACCATCTTTCCTGTGCCTTTCTCCAACATGAAGGTGTCCCCCAGGGCTGCTTCCTTAGTACTACCCTTTTTCTTATAGCTATATAAATGGCACTGCCTCCTCTCTACCCCCTTCTGTTACGGTCTCTGTGTATATTGATGATTTTAATATTTACAGATACAGACTTGCCTCATCTCCAATCCCTTCAGTCCACCATTGATGTTGGTGTCACATGGACTACTACTACTCATGGTTTTCGTTTTTCTCCCTCTCGTGGTTTTCATTTTTCTCCCTCTAAGTCCCGTGCAGTAACATTCACATGTTCGTGAATCATACCACAGCCTTCTCTTTGCTTTTACAACATCTCTCTTCCTTACCACTCCTCTACCACTTTGCTTGGCCTCACATTTAACACCCAGTTAAGTTGGAATGGACGTATTTCTTCCCTCATGTATTCTACTTTCCATTGTCTTCGTTTGCTGCAAACGCTGTCTCATCTTTCATGGGGCACCGATTGTGTCACAGTTCTTTGTTTTCACTCTGTCCGTATTCTTTCCAAGCTCGATTATGGTTGCCAGATCTGTTCTTCTGCCTCCACTGGCTCTTTTTCAAAGCTAAATTCCGTTCATTATACTGATCTTCATTTAGTTGTTGCTACTTTTTGGTTGAATCCCATTGCAAGTCTTTGTGATGAATCAGGCATCCCCTCCCCCCTCTTATCATCATTCTCTTCTCATATTAGATTCTGTATATGTCTCCTTCAGTTTCCTAAAAATAAGTTACGCCATCCTTTTCCAATGTTCTTTTCACTCGGTCTCCCATCTCCTTCCATTTCCCCCTTTGGGTCCCCACCCTTCTTCAGTCTGTTGATTTCACATTTCCTCCTATTCTTCCACTGCATCCAGTTTCCTTCCCATCTTGGCTTCTGGCATCTGCCTCCTGTGTGGTCTGCCCTTCCTTTCTCCCTTGTTCTAAGTCTCTTTGCTCCCCATTTCTTGAACTTATGTCCTGTCACTCTTCTGCCATGAATATCTTTACTAACAGCTCTGAATTTTGCCATGGTGTTGGGTTTGCTGTTGTGTTCCCTGATTCCATCCAAAGTACACTTCCTTTGCAAGTGTTCTCACTGCAGAACTGTGTGCTATTCGTTTTGCTGGGAAGTCTCTTCCTACCCTCTCTTCCTCCACTTTTGTTATCTTCTCTGATTCTCTCAGCACAGTCTTTTCCATGAACACCATGCCTTCTTTGCATCCTCTAATCACCCAGATTCAGGAGTGGCTGCTATGCCTTTCTGCTCAGAAAGTCAGTTTGTTTCTGCTGGGTTTCTAGCCATATTGGGATTACAGATAATGAACAAGCTGACTTGGCATTCTCTCCGTCCCATTCCTGCCCTTGATTGTTTCCTTCTTCTGACCCGTCTCTTTCGTAAATGTTGGCAGTCCTTATGGAACCTGTAGGTCCAAAATAAACTTCATAGTGTTAAGCCCTCTGTTCTTTCCTGATGCACATCAACCCACCCTAATTGTTGTTAGGAGACTATCCTTGCTTATCTCCTTTTGGGTCATACTCACCTCACTCATGGTTGAATTAATGAGTCATGACCCTCAGCCCATCTGTTCACACTGTAACTGCCCTATGACTATCTGCCAAATAATTGCTCGTCTACACTCCAGCACCATCTCTCAGCTTTCCTCTTCCTTTCCTTATTACATTGGCCCCCACAGCTTACTGATTTCCTAGATGACTCTCCCACTGTTTCAATTTCCAATATTATCACTTCTCTTACTGTTCCCCCCACTCCCTTCTGCCTTAGTGCCATATAGCCATACTGTGACGTGGTGCTAGTTCATTATTCCTTCCTTCCTTAAGAACACTAACTTGTCTTTGATTTTTTTTTTTCTTTTTTATTTATAACTGAGCAATTTACAAAGACTGTTTCCATAGCTAGTGTTCATAAAAACAGCTTCAGTATATTCAAAATTCACAAACATTAACATTTGAGATTAATTTTCGTTACAGCTAATACATGAGATTACATTCATCATATCACATGATTAAAGCAAAACTCAAATGACATCACAGATTTGTGCACAAGCTACTACCCATTACTCTCTACACTTTCATAGAAATTCATCTAAATATGAAAGCAAACATCCTTAGAATGTCATATTATACTGCAGTTGATAACTACAATTATCAACTTACCTACAGAAATAATGATGGGTGATTATTAATGTAAATAAACCTAACAGTAGAAACCCAACTACAAGCTGGACACTTTATCATTTGTAGTCACCCTTTACACTGTTATTACAATATCAGTAGCAGTAATGTATACTGTACAAATAACTAATAAAACTTTGTTTGTAAACTAAATGATACATGAAAATAACTACATTGCTAAGTGACTAGTGCTGTACGGATATTACCAGAACATGGACATGAAAATTAATAATTAACCAAAGCAACCACGATATATACATTACAGGAATGTGAGGAAGAGATAGCACAAATACTGTCTGAGAATATTATTCATGCAATAATATTCAAAGAAAACATTAGTACTGTAATAATTAGTACTACAGTATGCAGTGTAAATCTCTGCTGAGTATACAGTATTACCTTTAAATACCACACATTTGATGACTGTAGCAAATTCAGTGGTAATAAAGTTTTTTTTATGTTAACCTCTCATTATAATTTTGTAAGTAAATCTGAGGGTTTTACAGGCCTTGAATTAGGCCAAACACTTTATTCCAATGTCATAGCTACATTTTAATTTTTGCTGACAGTGAGTGAACTGAAAAAGTAGTGATATGATTAATAATATCTACAGAGTCAGATGATTAAAGTTTAGCTTATAAATAGTAAATTTTACATCTTACTTCAGGCCAAAAGTGGGACTCTAATAATGTGGAAAGTTGGACGCAACATGTACACATACTTACATCAGCTGCATCCCATTACATCCCACAATGAAAATACTAATTCCTTTTGGCCTTCTGTGAAACTTATGGGAGATGTATGGCATATACCTAGGAAGCTTTTTGGTTCAGTAATGGTGATGAATTAGATCTCAAATCTCTGTTTCAATTAAACTTGTAAATGAAAAATTAAGAGAGACTGAAACAGTTGTGTGAAGATTTTTGTAAGTAAATGGACATTGTTGACCTCCAATCTTTGATCATACTATTAGTACAAAATGGTTGTTAAATGTACTTAAAGGGCTGACTTTTGTCATATCATGTAGTATACATTAATTGCAGGTGCTAAAAAGTGCTTTCAAAACTTCCTCATTCCAACCCAAAACAAAATTTGACAAGGTGAGCATGTTCTTTACAGATTGAAAATCCGCTCTCAGTAAACACAGATCAGATGTCAACATCACATGCACACCATGGAGGAAACCAGACAGTACAATAAAGTGTGGGGCAATGATAAAGATAACTTTGGTTTTTAATCACAAGAGCCTACAAAACTGCTTGTGCCTTCCTTGTGTGCTGTACTAAATGTTTAAGTTACCAAGACTTACAAAAACATTTACACAACTTTACCAGTCTATTACAACATACTTCACATATACATCAGATACAATCACTACACATTCTGCAACAACAAACAGTATTTACAAACAATGTCACAGTTTTACAGTCATTAGATTTAGGAATTAAACATAATGGTACAGATTTTTTATTACTACAGCAAATATTAAAAACTGAGCCTTGGCATACATACATCACATGTTCTACAGGAATAGATACAGTATGCTATTACTGTACAGCCAGAACTACAGTAGTACAAGCTGGAAGATCTGTATCTATGAGCATCATAAGCATCTGCAAAAAGCAGTCTGTGGGAAAAAAAATCACAAATATAATCATCTTAGAATATTTCCTTTTAACATAACATTCAGCCACAACAGTACTGTACTGTACTGCAGTATATGCAAATACTGAAAATGTATTCATCATTCCCACACCTTAAAATATACAGATTTAAGCTACTCAATGTTAAGAAAAACAAGGTAACATACAGTATGAAAACAGTATAAAAAAACAAACAAAGTGATAAACAGGTTTCTGCCTCACCAATAATTAATTTTTTTCCCCATAAGACACTGAATAGGCACTTGCAGGGTTGCCACTGTAATGATAAAAGGGATTTCCTTAGTTCATTGATAGTACATTACTTGGAATCAAAATTGCTTGAATAGTTCTGGAAAAGGTTACACTTAAATGCATGGTCAATACTATTTGCATGTGATGGAACTATGCACCCTAGGTGGAGCAGTTGTGGTACCTAACTCGAGTAAAACCTCATGTTTCCCTGAACCTCACCATGGGAAGGATAATGGTCTAACCTCAGTGAGGCACTGTGTAAAACAAAAAGACACCAGATCCCTACACGGTGTACTGGTATGTACCGTACTGTACCTGTAGGGCAGCCCCACAGAAGCAGCTGTTTACCTGTGGTTGATGGGTCTGTTCAGCCAGACAGGTCAGAGTTAAACAACAATAACAATAACTTGTTACAAATACAGTACAGATAATATTACTCTGTCTTCTCAAAATCTCTTGTCCTTAATATATAGTAAAATTACATACCATGAGAGGTCATAGTCCAGGGGGAGGGGGGGGGGGATGTATTAGAAAGAGCTGCTGATCCTGATGATGGTGACAGTGGTGAAAGTCTACTCCCTGAATCTTTGGTTTTACAGATTTTCTCTGTATTTTTCTGTCTGCAAATGACTTTCACAGATTTGACTTTACAGAAGTTTTTTATAGAGTCTAGTGGCATCCCTGTAAGAAGTATTAAAAAAAAAAAAAAAAAAAAAAAAAAAAAATGGACCACGCATAACAGTTCTGTAATACAGTAAAAGCTCGATTAACTGGAATGCAAGGGGATTCTTCCACTCCAGATATGGAATTTTCTGGATAATCGAATGTTACTCTTAGAAATTTCCTGGGGGGTCAAAAACTTAGGACTTTATTTCATAAAGTACATTATTCAGTATTAGATACAGTACAAGTAAGATATAGTATGGGTACACTACCATACACAAGAAAAGACAGCAAGAGAAACTGTACAGGACTGAACACAAACCAGCAAACAATACTAAAAATTATTTAAAGAAAAATTTCGCGTATGTTACAGGCCAAAATAATTTTGAAAACTTAGTTGCATACACTACTTTATCCTGTACTGTATAGAACTAATCAAGAATTATAGGGGAACAACTGGTATCCGGAATATTTTCAACCCCATGCCGGATTGCATGTGCATTCCGGTTATACAGCATACAGATATCCCGATGCATCGGATGCTGGTTAATCGAGCTTTTACTGTATTAATATTCCAGTATGCTAGAGATATATGAAACTGGAGTGTTATACTGAACTTGCATTAACCCCTTAACTCATCTTTTGTTCTCTGTTTTTATGTTATTAATTGTTACAGACTATAGTTTAAGATGCAGTGCCATAAAAAAAAAATAAAAAAATAAAAATAAAAGTGAGGCCTAAACCACAGGTAAGTTTACACACTCAGCAAACCCTTTTGCTGTTACAGTTACTGTAGAACTCTGCTTATCAGGAAACTTGGTTTTCTTAACATCCAAAGGCATCATTTGCATCCACACTGTTTTCACTAATGTACCAGTATTTACTTCAGTTATTCTGTGTACAAATCCATGTTTACAATATTTTGTATAATTTTCCTTCTTCTTTTTCCTTTTTTTTTTCTTTAATTACTGTAATTGCTACACACAAACATCTTTTTATTTTCAAAATACATCAGTAGGATATTATTACTCTAAATGTAAGTAATGCCAAGAGTCTTAAGAACACCTGTATGCTGACAAACAGAATTCTACCGCAGCATATGAAATTAGTACAGAGCTTTCAGTATGGAGAACCCCTGATGTAAAGTCATCATGGAACATTAACTTATTCTTAGAAACATTTACCATAAACTGTACTGCATATGATACTGTAAACTGAACCCTTATATAATGCAGACATATTAAATAAGGTTTTATTCTTAAAAATTAATTAATTTTCATAACGTTTCATAACTATTCTCTGTTACATTTGGCTTTATCATAACTGCAGTTTGTATTATTGCTATCATAGCTCCTCTGCCTGTGTTATGACTAACACACTAAAGGCCAATGCCTGTATCGCCACCACCATTAACCTGATCAGGTACAGTACCTACTGTACTACTGTACCAATATTGTCATCCACTACCTCTGTGATCACAAAGTCCATTCATCCAATATCCAATCCTGAGTTGCTCCATCACGAGCACAGGGGCTCTATGCTTAAAATAAATAAATATATTTATATATATATATATAAAACCAAATTATGGCGCCGGGTGGTTTAGTGAGTAATTACAGCACTCCAGTCGAATTGAGCCAGTGTACGTTTACATACATGGGGTGGTTGGGGTTTACTGCTCACATAATGCCACTCAGGGATGAGTGAGGCTGGTCACTCTCATCTTAAATGTCAGGACCAACTTGCCTAGCCCTGGGCTCTTACATTCCTCATGGGGAAACAGGATTGGATGATGGCTATATATATAGTATATATATAGTAGGCTCGCCCAGTGCGCGAATCGCATTGTGCGCGAGTGACCGAAAATCATAATGAAAAACCTTGAATGCTCAAGTTTACCCCACAAAACACGAGGTAGAGGCAAGAAGTGGCTTAAAAATGCCATTTTCCATCAGTACGCGACCCCCCCCCCCACAACTCCCCAATAGTGACCTAGAGGCTCATGGGGAAGGTGCTCAAGAGGAGTCTACAATAAGATATCGCCAATAACAGCTTCAATAATAACGTTTTCGGCAATAACAGTAAGTTAGAATAGATACCCAGTTTCTGTAATAATGATGTTTATTTCGTGAATACCAAGTTGTTATACTGCCAATACGTCCATAACAAGATGAGGAATGAAACAAACAAGCAAGAAGAGATGAAGGAAATTGCCGAAAATGTGAGCAGTAGCGAGGAGGAGAGGGAGGATCCTCCCCTCACCATCTCCCCTGACTCGCCCACGCCGTCCTCCACTGCCCCACCTGACTCACCAGCCGCCTCCCTCTCCACCTTCACAGCCCCACCTGACCCACCTGCTTCACCTGGCATACCTGCAACCCCCACCATAATGACTGTTGCTGCATTCTGATGGTTCTGTAGCTACTCTGATGGTTCTGTAGCTATTTCTTCTACTGATAAAGCAGATCTCTTCGCACAGACTTTCTCCTCCAATTCCACTTTAGACGATTCCGGTGCTGTTCCTCCACCACTTCCCCCCTCTGACTTCCTCATGGCTGACATTAAAATTTCTTCAGCTGATGTATTTTCTGCCATCACTGGCCTCAGTACTAACAAGGCATATGGCCCTGATGGGGTCCCTCCTGTTGTTCTCAAGAACTGTGCTTCTGTGCTTACACCCTGCCAAGGCAAACTCTTTCGCCTTTGTCTGTCAACTTGTACCTTTCCTTCTTGCTGGAAGTTTGCTTTCATTCAGCCAGTCCCAAAGAAGGGTGACCACTCCCAACCCTCCAACTATCGTCCAATTGCTTTAACATCCTGTATTTCAAAAGTTTTCGAGTCAATTCTCAATAGAAAAATTTTAAGGCATCTTTCCTATCACAACCTCCTTTCTGATCGTCAGTACGGGTTCCGTCTGGGATGCTCCACTGGTGATCTTCTCACCTACCTTTCAGACTCCTGGTCATCCTCCTTTCGGGACTTTGGCGAAAGCTTTGCCATTGCACTTGACATCTTAAAGGCTTTCGATCGAGTCTGGCATAAATGTTTAATTTCCAAACTGCCCTCCTATGGTTTCTATCCTTCTATCTGTGCCTTCATCGCTAGCTTCCTTTCTGGTCGTTCTATAGCCGCTGTTGTAGACGGCCATCATTCTTCTCCTAGATCTATCAACAGTGGTGTTCCTCAGGGCTCTGTCCTATCACCAACTCTCTTCCTTTTATTCATCAATGATCTTCTAAGCTGTGCATCTAACCCTATCCACTCATACGCTGATGACTCCACCCTTCACCTTTCCATTCGGTTCTCACACTGCCCATCTCAACAGTTACTTCAACAAACAAGGGATGAGGCTATGGCACACCTAATGTCTGACTTGGCTCGTATCTCTGACTGGGGTAAAAATAATATGGTTGTTTTTAATGCATCTAAGACTCAGTTCTTACACCTATCAACCCGACAGAATCTTCCATAGGTATACCCACTAATGTTTAATAATATTCAGCTTAGTTCTGCATCATCCTTGAACATGCTTGGGGTTTCATTTACTCGGGACTTATCTTGGAAAGATCATATTACATCGCTTGTAAAATCTGCTTCCAAGAGATTGGGTGTGCTAAGCCGACTCCGTTCCTTCTTTACCCCTGCACAATTGTTGACTCTATACAGGGATTTTATCCGCCCCTGTGTGGAGTACAACTCTCGTGTGGGGAGGCTCCCCACATACAGCTCTTCTCAACAGGGTGGAGTCAAAGGCTTTTCATCTCATTAACTCTTCTCCTCTTACTGACTCCCTTCAACCTCTGTCTCTTCGCCGCACTGTTGCATCTTTATCTCTTTTCTATCACTACTTTAATGGTCACTGCTCCTCTGAACTGTCTGCTTGCATTCCTCCACCTCTTCGACAGGCGCGTAGCACCCGTCTGGCAGCAAACTCTCATCCCTTTTCTGTCCAGCTCTCTAATGCAAGAGTTAACCGTTACTCCCAGTCTTTCATTTATGCAACAGGTCAACTCTGGAACGGTCTCCCTCTGTCTGTATTTCCTGCTGCCTATGATCTCCAGTCTTTCAAACGCAGTGTGTCCAGGCATCTCAAAATGATGGGATCTTGAATCTGGCTCTCTATTGTATTTTGTTTTTCTCTTGGAGGGAACTGTTACTGCAGGCTCATGGCATTTGGTTCCTTCTTCCTTGCATTTAAAAAAAAAAAAAAAAAAAAAAAAAAAAAAAAAAAAAGGCCAATTTCTTCGTCAAAGCCTGGAATAATACAACATTGGCAACTGTTAAACAAGCGTGGTGCGGCCGGGGAGGTGGCGGAGGCACTGTAAGTGCGTTACCGCGCCTCAGAACTCGTTGTTTAAATCCATCAGGCCTGTTGTCTACTGTTGTTAAGGTGACTGCCCATATTTTTGTTATTGCAGCTATATCTGTAGTACAATGTCTGAAATATTTGACCTTTTTTTTTTCTCTAAGGGCCAAAAAATGTCCAGGTATTAGGGGGTACCGCCCATATGTAATTTTTCCCATAAGATTATGTATTCTCAGTGCACAAATTCCCAGTGCGAGAGGTCGTGGACCGCCCAATCTCTTGCGCACTGTGCAAGCCTACTGTATATATATATATATATTATGTAGGTAGGTGGGGGCGCCCACCATCCACTCACTCAATGTAGTGCTGCTCTCGGGTGTCTACCCTGTCCTTTCCTCCATCCTTGTTTCCTTCCATCTTCTTCTGTCTTTTTTTCCTTCATTCTTTTCTCTTCCTTCTGCCTACGGGTGACTTTACACTCCCTCTTCTGTCTTTCATTCCTTCATTCTTTCCTCTCCCTTCTGCTTGTGGGTGACTCTACACTGAGTGACAAGCCAAATGGCTTCCTGTACACCAGGAAACCATTTACTACGCTGGATGGTAACCATATAACCAAATTTTGGCGCCTGGTGGTTTAGTGGATAATTATTGGGCTCCAGTCGGATTGAACCGGTGAAGGTTTATATCCAAGGGGTGATTGGGGTTTATTGCTCATGTAATGCCACTCAGGGATGAGTGAGGCTGGTCACTCTCAACCTAAATGTCAGGACCAACTGCCTAGCCCCGGGCTTCTATGCTCCTCATGGGGCAACATAAGATTGGATGATGGATAGATGGATATATACATATATATATACACAGTAGGCTCGCACAGTGCTCGAGAGATTGGGCAGTCCACGACCTCGCGCACTGGGAATTCACGTACTGGGAATACATAATCTTATGGGAATAATTACATATGGACAGTACCCCCTCATACCTGGACCTTTTTTGGTCGTTAGAGACATAATAAAGGTCATATTTTTCAGACATTGTACTAAAGCTATAGCTACAATAACAAAAATATGGGTAGTCACCTTAACAACAGTATATAACAGGCCTGATGACCTTAAATAGCAGGGGTTCCGAGGCGCGGCAACACTTACAGCGCCGCACTCCCCACCGCACCAACATTTCCCTCCACAGACTCCTCTTGAGCACCTTCCCCAGGAGCATCAAAGTCACTCACTTCGGCCATAAACCCTTCAAAGTCCAATGCTGACACTTCTGACATTGCATCCTCTTCATCCTCAACAGTAGAATGCCCGTGAATTTCTGCGCATCAGCATGACGACACGTGACACGCTGTGTGAGGGGTGGTCGTGCACTAATAGAAATTGGCATTTTTGAGCCACTCCTTGCCCCTGCCTCACGTTCTGTGCGGTAAACTCGTGCATTCAAGGGTTTTTGGTTATGATTTTTGATCACTCGCTCACTGTGATGACGCGCACTGTGCGAACCTACTGTATATATATATATATATATACAGTATTATGTATACACACATACACTCAATCACTAAGTAACGCAGACAACAGGGACTGGACAATGACTGTGCTACTCAAACCCGCATCACTCAGTGTGTTTGCATGTTCAACAGTACAACGAGTTCTGGTGACTTTCCAAAACTCTCACTTTTATCTTACCACCCTACCCCACATAAATTACTCCCAACTTATACCCACCATCAGGTAAAATACTGAAAGAGATATAACTATTGTAATTAAGAACATGATTGGTATTAAAATAGCATTAAAAAAACAAACGATAGGCTGGGTACCTGTGTGTTGTTGATGCATGGCACCCCGACACTCTCCCCACACCCCCCACACCCAATGCTGTTGCTGTCAAAGTTTTGCCTCTCGTACCATGTGGCCTTCGGTAGTGAAGTTGTTCTTTCTCTGGTGCTCCACATAATGCCACTCAGGGCTTCTCTGTCAGCTTCAGGACAACATAAACTTTTACTGCTGCCAGGTTCAGATCACCAGGGTTCCCACACAGGATCTTTTTTATAGTTTCCTAGCCCTTCGAAATAATTCTGATGGTGCTTTAATTCATAACATGCATTTTCACCATTTCCATCTACAGTACCTCTTTCCCTGCTCTTGCTCCTTTTCTATCCCATACTTCTGGGCATCCGTGAAGATGTGCCGCTTTCTGGGTGGCTGGGACTGATCATGCAGCTTGACTAAGAGTCAGTGTCCTCGCTCAACACTCAAACACAAAAAAGTCTTGCTGCACAGCATGGGTAGAACACGGCGAGACACGATAAAGATGCTCAGTCAGTCCAAAATGTGTTGAGTGCAAAATCAAATGAAGAATATGGAACTGAATTCTAATTTATGAGGACACATGGATGAATGAGTAATTTTTTTCTGATAGGCAAACATTTTCATTCCATTTCGTCCCCTAAAATTAAGAAACCCATAAACTTTCATTGAAACATACGGCTTTGACTGTGCACGGGACAGATACCTGAATGGAAGAGGACCAATCATAGTGAGTTTGGCAGGTGACATCACTGTGTGCGCCTTTCAAATTTCGATGCCAAGCCGGCTGCCTTCCCTTGGAAGCTTGAGATTTTCCCCATGTTGATTATGACCTGACGCATTATGCTGACCGTGTTAGAACAAAAACACATTACTCAACCAAATGTTATCCAAGGACTGACTGTGTGTGCGTGTGTGTGTGTGTGAATATATACATATATATTATATATATATATATATATATATATATATATATATATATATATATATACAGTATTATCATCAACTAATCCTGTGTTGCCCCATGAGGAGCTTAGATGCCTGGGGCTAGGTTAACTGGTCCTAAGATTTAAGGTAAGAGTGACCAGCCTCCCACATCCCTGAATGGCATTATGTGCACAATATATCCTAACCACCCCTTGGATATAAACCTGCACAGGCTCAGTCCAACTGGAGCACCTTAATTACCCACCAAACCACCAGGTGCCATAATTTGGTTATATGGTTACCACCCACCACTGTCAATGGTTTCCTGGTGTACAGGAAACCCAACCATTTGGCTTGTCACTCAGTGTAGAGTCACCCACAGACAGAAGGAGGAGGAAAGAACATTATATATATATTTATATATATATATATATATTACTGTATACTGTACACATTTTTTTTGTAGAGTCACCCACAGACAGGAGGAGGAGGAAAGAATATATATATATATATATATATATATTTTTTCCCACTATTTAACATCTAATTTCTTCTTTTCTGCCACATATACTTTGGTGGTGTGAATGTAACTTTAATCTTTCACCCTGAGTTTCTCAACAAAACTTATCTGGCAGTTGCCATAATGAGATGATATCCTTGAACTGAAGAAGTTAAACAAAGCTATAAACGACTGTCATCTTCAGTATATAAGGGGTTACTGTATATATTTATTATCAGGTGACAACCAAGTGAAATTACAATTCAGTGTAAAAAATTAGATTGCAACATTTTACACAAAACAGTACTGTACAAATCTTTTCAGTATCAAATATTTCCACTGTAAAAGTGTACATAATTTCCCAAATCTTTGCAAATTTCATCCATTTGCAGCCGACAAAATACAGTAAACTCTCAATTACCTGGTGTAATTCAGCCAAGCCCTAAGCCAAATACAGTGAGTCCTTAATAAACGAAAACCCGAAGTACGAATTTTCGATGTTACGAAAGCGATGAATATAGGACAAATTCCACAATACGAAAGTATCTGTCTCAATGATATGAAAAGGAATACGAAAGGAAATACGAAAAATTCAAAATGGGCGCTCGCTTATGGCAAGGAAACGAACTAACCCCTCTCTGGTAAACAGTTTTTCGCACGCTTCTCAGCTGAGTCCACGGTTTTGGGACAATTCACCGTCAGGTCGATTCCCCGTCTTTTATTTACATATCAGTTTCTTTACCAAGTATATTAGTTTTCGAATTATATGAGTTATAAAGGTGATGGTGGTTGATTCTTTTTATAATAAATGTAAAATATGGCATCAAGTAGTTGGTATTAATGGAAAAAAATATAAATATATGGAAAAGTGAATCAGGTGACGTACGATGTTTCACTTCATCGTTTAACATAAGGCTACATATGAGACATTGGCATTTATATAAATGCCTAAGAACCTCAAGTGAACGATCTACATACTCTAAAATTATACGAATAATCTTCATATTACATCTTCATTCTCAGCTAATCAATCAGTCTCAATCTACTGCATCCAAAAATTACAATACAAATGACTGAAGACAGCTTTGGGAGATGCCAGATTATAATTCAAAGTTGACTACAGCGAGGCAAAAGCAAGTTAATTATTGACTACAAGTGCAAATTATAAATAATATCTAAAGCCTAAGCTGTTGAATGAACACAGACCTTGACAGTTTCCCATGAATTTAGTTATTACAGTATTAATCAATTAATATTAAGTATACTTATAGAATGAAGGGAATTGTCTTGGGTGCGAATTGTCCTGACAGGGAATCGTCCATGTTTTGATGGCGAATTGACTTCAAGGCGAATTGTCCCAGAACCGAGTCCACGTCCCTCCTCGCAGCTGTGCTGTATGTGAGGATATTTTCACAGCTCTACATCTTTTTGTACTGTTTAGACACGCCTCCCAAGCCCCCTGCATCATCTCCAGCATCGGGGGAGCCTGCTGCAAAGAAGCAGCACCATACTCTAACTCTGGAGAGGAAATTGGAAATTATAAGATGCCACGAGGAGGGGCAGGGAGTCTCGAAGATTGGGCGTGCTTTAGGCCTTGCAGCTTCCACCATTAGGGCTGTGACCAAGAAAATGGATATACTGTACAAGAAAATGGCCACCTCGTTCTCTACATCTACAGGTATTACTTACTTCAGAATAGGAGGGGCAAAGTTTAGGTGGGGGGTCCGAGGGGGTCCTGGGACACATCCCCCCAGTTCTATGTATATTTCAGTGGGGAAAATCATTCCGATATACGAAATTTCGGATTACGAAAGTTTTTTTTGGTCCCTATCCCTTTCGTATATTGAAGACTCACTGTAATGTGAAACGCCGGATATTGCATAGTACCCCCCCCCCCTCATTGGCTCAATATTCGGTGTAGAGCTGGATGTTGTGTTACTGTCCATCTAGACCCTCTATCCTAAAAACTTTCCCATGACCAAAAGATGAAAATTAAGCATAAACTATAATAATTATATAATACAGTAATCCCGCATTTTTTGCGGATTTTTTGTCTACGGTTTTGCCCTCTCGCGGATTTTCTTAGCATTAATAAGTTCAACTAAAATATCCTTGAATATACAGAAAACAAAAAATTTGAAATTCCCGCAACTTCCAATTGTAGCGCGGTAAACTCACGCCACCCTCTGTCCCTTTCCCGCGGCCCCTCTGCCAGTGTTACCATATCTAGCATAATTTTATTCTTTTAGCATAATTTTGATAAAATTTTCGAGTCTGGAATATTTTTTAGCATATTAGAAGTTTTAGCATCATTCTAGTATAATTTAGAATGGAATGGAATATTTTTGGAATAATTTTATAAAAGCTACAAATCAGAGAGAGAGAGAGAGAGAGAGAGAGACGAATAAGGTAAGAAGATGTAAGGTTTGAATAGTTGGTTACTTTCAGTTTGGGCTTGGTTGGGTTGGATTAGGTTAGGTTAGGTTTGGTTAGGATAAGTTTGAGCTTTGTATTTTACCCATGAAACCTAGGTTTTTCCGATGGATTTTGGTATGATTCATTCGATTTTCAGCTTCATTTTAGTCGGAAATGACCATTTTCTGTATTTCCCCCCCTCCCTATAACCCCCGATTCCCCAAAGCTCCCCCATTGTTGCAGGGGGATGGGGGGGGTCATATCTCAAAATCTGGTTATTTCCGACGGAAATGATGCTCAAAATCGAATGAATCACATCAAAATCCATCAGAAAAACGTAAGTTTCGTGGGAAAAAGCAGTATGGGCAGAAAACCGATATTTACCCTCTTACTGTATGTAGGTTCATTTTAATATTTTCATAGTAAACAGTAAATAATTAATATGTAGCATGAATATGTATAGAATTTTATTATTTAGCTTCAAGTTAGCATAATTCATTTTTTACTTGGAACAAATATGCTCAATCTAGCATAATTTTTTCACTCCCCTAGCATAATTTCATTGTTTGGATATGGCAACACTGCTCTCTGCCCCGCATTCTTTAGTCCACGCCTGATTGCCTCACGTGTTTGGTGTTCTTCTAACTGCACTATGATACGAGCCTCTTGCCTCCCACTTGCTTTCCACATGGCCCCAGGACGTAAGCCAGCCTCACCAAAGGCTAATAATACAATTAGTAAGAACTCCAAAGTGACAAAACGATCAAGAAAAGTTATGACAGCAGAGAAAATTGTGTTACTGGACAAGCTAAGAAGCGACCGTGCGAGTGTTTGCTATCACCAGTTAATGCATCTTTTCATTTTGTACTGTTTTGTGAATAAATGTGTAGATAATTGTGTATTACAGTACGGTGTTTACGTTTTTCCTTCATAATGGAGTATGTGCTTTCAATCTTGTAAGAAGGTATTTCGGGATGAGTATGGAGGTTTCGGGACAATTCGCAGTCACAACAAACGCAAGATAATTCGCCTTCATTAATGAAGATAGCTATGGGTGATGCTAGAATATAATTCAAAGGCGACTACAGCGAGGAAGAAACAAGTTAATTATTGACTAAAGGTGCAACTAATAAATAATATCCAGAACCTACGCTACTGAACATAGACTTTGCTGGATCCCGGATCCCCCTGAAATATAGTTATTAAAGTATTGATTAATTAATAATAAGTATATTTATAAAAGTATTGATTAGTATATTTATAAAATGGCGGGGAATCATCCAGGGTGCGAATTGTTCTGAAGGGGAATCGTCCATGTTTTGACGGGGAATTGTCTGACGGCGAATTGTCTCGCAATCAGTATGGACATGGACTGTGTGATGGGTAGCATGGTGGACACAAGTGCAAGATTCAATTGTTAATAGAGTATTCGCGGATTTAAATTTTCGCGGGGGTTACAAGAACGTAACTACCGCGAAACATGCCGGATTACTGTACAGTAATGCAGTGCCAGTTGGTTACCTTTTACAAGCTGGTTCATACACCTCAATGCCAGATATTGCATAGAATTGTCAGTTATGTCCTGTTTCAGTGCTGCATATTACATAATTTTTCACTGGATATTGCTTTAATAGAACCAAGCCTGGTGCACCGGATATTGCGACAATGGATAACTGAGAGTTTACTGTATAACCATTCTGGTACTGTTAAAGAAAAATTGTCAAGTTTATGGTACAGGATTAATTACAGCTAAGGCCAATATTGTACATGCATAATAATTCTGCAATGGTCAATGAGATCTAAAGGTGTAAAGGTGAGCTGGAGAATTTAGCTGGTCACTGAAACTGACACTTTAAACACGACAATATTGTATTAATGGTTATTTCATTACCTTAGTAAACATGCTTGGTATTTTAAAGCAATCACTAATAGCAATATACAGTACAGTATAATACATTACTGCTGGGATAGTTGAAAAAAGCAGAAAAAAAAAAAAATTTACTCTGAGGGTATCTTTTATGACGATGAGCAAACTTATAAACCAAAACAAAAGTTCCCAGCTTCATTACTACTGGGATAGTATATTATGTATACTACTGATTGCCAGTCACCATTTTTGGACAGATTAGAAGAAGTTTGTAACTTATACTTGAGAAAGCAAAAATGTACAGTATAATGACACTTTCTCAAAGCTTGGAACTTAGTTCTCACAACTTTTACAAGTAGGCTACCCATATATATAAATATATATATGTGTGTGTGTGTGTATATTGTGTATATATATATATATATATATATATATATATATATATATATATATATATAAACTTAAATGCAAATCCACTCTACAACTACAGTGGAATGTCTTTTATCTGGAATGGTTAGGACAGACTGTTCTGCACAGCAGAAAGCTATAAAGAAATGACTGAAAACTGCATTGCCTGTGACATCATAACACAATTGGGATTAATAATCATTATTACAAATTTTACTATAATGAGCACACTATATATGCTTGACTATAATGCGAGCTCATGAACATAAGTGGATTCCCCATTACTGGAAGAAAATATAAACTGTGTGTGTAGTGTCAGACATCACCTCCAATTTAGTGAAGAATATTTGATCATTGCAAAGCACATGCACATTTGATTAAGACTGTTTTTAAATTTGAAACCAGGCAAAATACTGTATCTGAAAATATTCTCCATAACTTATAATTTATGTGAATACCAGCATTTCCATCAGTCCAAAATAATGAAGGAACTTTATGCAACATATGGCACATACTATCCATTCAGAAATATTTGCCGTGTGGAGAAAAAAAAAAAAAAACAAAAAAAAAAAAAAAAAAAACAATGTATTTTCACCTACTGCTTACATATTCATAATAAAAATGGAAGCTAGTCACAATATAACTGCCAATGTTGATTTAGTAACAAAGATATCGAGAAGAGCACAAGACCTATGAAATGTCAATATATTACTGTTCTTAAATACCACTTATCATACATTTTTTTTTTCTATTTTATCTATTTTTAACATCAGGGCTAATCAATGGTGTCTCAAGCTAGTTGTTGTCTTAATGGGTAACTCTGACATATACAGTATAAATGTGTTGAATACTTGTTATACAGATTTCTGTCCTGTTTTATTATGCCATATACAGTATTTTAGTTATATTTGTTCTACCTGTATGTTCTCCAGGACAGATGCTGGTACTACTATTATTATTAGTGTGTTAAGAGTTTTAAACTCCTCACTTCCCCCCAGGTCAAGATAAATTAAGGTTTTCCTAAAATCAAATAACAATAATACTAAAAGTAATCTCGGAAATCAATGAAAACTGGCAATACAAATAATACTAACATGTTAAGAGTTTAGGTAAAGATTTAACTCATGATATCTGTACTGTTAGTTAATTTGTACTGGCCACCTTACAGGGAATAATGATACTGGTGCTATTATAATTAATTTGTATTGGCCACCTTATAGGGAATAATAAAGAAATAATGTTGCAACATTTTCCCAATGCCATAGACTGTCACTGGCTAATCCCAAAGCCAGAGTACATGTGAGAACACCATATGACAAATATCACTTCTGATTGTGGTGCTGGAGAGGGATGCCTTCATGTAATACCACCAATATAAGCAGGTGGTTCTGTTACCCAGTTATACAAACATCCCTCAACATCCTCAATATTCCCCCAAAGGAGTTAGGCTGCCAAAGAGCATCTTCAGCCTGCAGTCCACCAGATTCACATTCACTTGAGTCTCGAGCCACAACAATAGCTCACTGCAGCTGCCATGTTGCTACATCACTTTCACTCAGCTCTTTTGGTTTAATTCATACGGTAATACAGTACAACACAATCTAATACTTTATAAGTGATACTGGTAATATCTTATATATACTTTTTTGTTTTAGGGGTGAATGAAGTATGACTGAAAAAGATGTGGCTTCTTGAAACACAAGGTTGTCTACTGAGTTCTTGCTAGTATGACTCTATCCTTGCTCACATGTTAGTGCTCAACATGGCTGCTTTGCATATCTTTTCACATACAGAACTGGAAATGCTTGCACTGTGATCAAAATATCCTGTATACTTTAAGATGTGCTTCTAAAACCCTCATACCATCTGTAATTTTATTAAATTGTGCAGTTAAACTGAATAGCAGACCTGAAATAATACAGCACAAATAGTTTGACACTCCATTATCCGTAGTTTTCACTTTCTAAAAATCTTTTAAGCTGACCCTGCCTTTCGCTTCAAAAATTTGTCTTAAAAACGTTACTTGTCTTGAGTGTCCAACATACAGTAAATAACCATTTGAAATGAGGCTTAACCCCTAAAAGACCTATGGCTGTTGAACAACAGTTATGGAAAATGTCGCATAAAGTCCTATGGTTGTTGATGGTATAGAAGCTACCAAAAACTGGCAGTATAGTCTGTCTCAGGAAAAACGAATGTAGAATATCGTCTATTTTACTCCAAAGTCACTGTCAAAGGCCGAAGGCATCTGATTTAACGACCTGTGGGAATACAGGCTGGCCAGGGACAAGGCCTGATGGCAAGAGACACACACACACACACACACACACACTCACTCACACACACACACACACACACACACACACACACACACAATCAATGAATGGGTATAAGTGACCCGCTATGCTCACAGGTCAATATGAACTGTGGTTCCTGTTTTTGGATGCAACTTTTTTTTTCTTGTCTCCCTCCTCCCTCCCCCATCTACCCTCTCTCTCTCTCTCTCTCTCTCTCTCTCTCTCTCTCTCTCTCTCTCGTGTGTGTGTGTGTGTGTGTGTGTGTGTGTGTGTGTGTGTGTGTGTGTGTGTGTGTGTGTGTGTGTGTGTGTGTGTGCAATCATTATCATGACTAATGGTATGCTTTGTATTGGAAAGTAAAGATGAGGAGAAATATTGTGGAATCTATGGCGAATATTGTGGCAGAAGAGTGTAGACATGTATGAAGGTGAACGTTAATTGGCCCACAGGGAATTAATGACAGTTCCACATGCTGACGTCTCGAGGGGACTTCTTGTAGTTGTTCTCAATAAATATATTCCAATGTTTTATTTATTTTATAATACTTATATCACAGTTAAGTTATAATTTGCATTGACATTATTATTCACTACTACAGAACCTTGAGAGAGAGAGAGAGAGAGAGAGAGAGAGAGAGAGAGGGGGGGGGCTGGTCATTCCCAGGGGACAGGTGGTCACTCCTCACCTCTCTCTCTCTCTCTCTCTCTCTCTCTCTCTCTCTCTAGCATCACAAGAAATGCAGTGAGGAAAGTGACACCAGAAAACTGGCAAAAATGTATGGAGCATACGAGAAAGCTAGAACACGAATATATCAGAAATGACATTGTGCGCAATCACATGGTCGAAGAATTCGTCATTAACGTGGCGAATGATTCCACCAGTGAAGAAGAAGGTTTAGATGAGGGAGACATGAATATCGAGAGAGAGAGAGAGAGAGAGAGAGAGTGAGAGAGATTGTATTTTCAAGGGAAATTTTAGAGTATAATGAATATTTATTAAGGAAATGCTACTGTTGATCATTCGATCAGTAAAACTATTGTAAATCAGTTTATGTTTTTTCATAACATTTTTTTTTCATAAAGAATAGTAATAAAATAAAATAAAATAAAATAATTTTTCTTCATCTTTCATGGCTATTTCATTGGCTTACCATAACCCTCCCCACATTCCGACCCGGGCCACTCCCATCCTCCATCCCTCCTCATATGGACCGATATCTGGGCACACCACCCCCCCTGAACTCAAAACATCATCCTTCCTGCCTTCCTATCCATCTCCATCCCCTCTCTTCACCTAGCTTTTTGCCCACATACACAAAATTTGCACACACACACACACACACACCTGAGCTGGGATCGGCAATCCGTTTCCCATTGTGACCTCTATTTCCTTACCCAACACTCCTTCCCTATCCCTAAGGACTTCCCACTTCACCTGTCCCTTGTTTCTCTCCGTCTTTGTGCCGTGATTAGAAATCTGGACAGAATAGGGTTGAGACTGAATGGCTTGTTCTTTGTTACTTTGTTAAAACGATATATATAAACAAACACGTTTTTTTAAATAACTGACGACCTACCAAAAAATCTATCATTCTATCAAAATATATATATATATATATATATATATATAACTTAGAACTATAAAACTTATATGTAAACTTCAGGAAACTGGATAATGGGGACCCCCCTTAGAAAATTCCTTGGTGCGCCCCTGCTGGGCACTGATAGATAAATAGAGGCTTCACATTGTTTTATTACTTAAGCGTCGTGTGTGTGTGTGTGTGTGTGTGTGTGTGTGTGTGTGTGTATGTTTTTTCATAGTGATAGCTGAGTAACCTATAGGGAAGAGGAGGGATCGGATTAACGGGATGGGGGGAGGGGGATTCCACCAGTGAAGAAGCAGGTTTAGATGAGGGAGACATGAATATCGAGTGATAGAGAGAGAGAGAGAGAGAGAGAGAGAGAGAGAGAAAGAAAGAAAGAAAGAGAGAGAGAGAGAGAGAGAGAGAGAGAGAGAGAGAGAGATTGTATTTTCAATGTAAATTTTAGAATGTAATGAATATTTATAAAGGAAATGCTACTGTTGATCCTTCGATCAGTAATACTATTGTAAAGCACTTTATGTTTTTTCATAAAGAATAGTAATAAAACAATAAAATAAAATAAAATAATTTTTCTTCATCTTTCATGGCTTCCCAACTCCTCCCCACATTCCGACCCGGGCCACTCCCATCCTCCATCCCTCCTCATATGGACCGATATCAGGACACTGACAGATAAATAGAGGCTACACATTGTTTTATTATTTAAGCGTCGTGTGTGTGTGTGTGTGTGTGTGTGTGTGTGTGTGTAGAGGAAAGAAAACGGAAGAGGGAAGGAGGAAGGTCCAGAATCCCGAGGGGACCTCTTAATCCTTCACACGGTCACTCGTGTTCCGATTTTGGCAAAGGCTTTGTAAAATTCTCGCATTCATGTTTCCTGAGAAAGGGTATAGGTAGCACTACCTCTTTTTATGCTGTATATGGGACCTGGCCAATGGGAACCAAGAGATCAGGTGGTGGGAGGCATGATCTGGCCCTCTCCTTGGGTGTGGGAACCCACCCCACCCCGGGCCATCTCTCCACCTCTCTTTGTCCTTTTGGATCCTGCTTGCTGTGTCCCCTCCCACCCAAACTATCCCCCATACCCCCTCTGGACCATATAAGGTGTGTGTGGCAGACATATTCCCCCCCTTTTGCCCCCTCCTGATGCCCCCCCCCACTCCCCTATTCCCTCTTATTTCTCAAGGATGTCCCATTCTCACTGACAGTGAGGAATGACTTTTTTTTTGACAGTTGATTGTGCAGTGACCATTAGACATATGAAAGTGAAATATACATTTTCTGGTGTGTAAATTCAAGCTCTTCAAATCTATAAGGCCAAATTTACTTTGGCGCAATTTTTTTCTCTCTCTCTCTCTATACACGAGGGGTAACAATTTTTATTTTTGATGTTCTTTGACGGATGATACTGCAGTAACCATACGTCATATGAGAGTGAAACACATTTTCAGGTGTGTAAAGTCAAGCTCTTGAAACCAGTAAGAAATAATTTTACCTTGGTGAAAGTTAAAAAATCCAACCCTTTTTGGCGGTTCTCTGGATAGAGCGGCTGGGAGATTTGCAGTGTTTAGGGGTTAAATAATGCATGACTATCAGTTTGACCCACTTCACTGAACATGCTGTAAGTCCCTACTTTTGCATTTTTTTCTTCATTTTGGGATCTTACCTCAGTCCATCTCTTGGATGGAAGTGAGGGGTGGAATGTTACCTGGACTTCAAATTACTGTATTTGTGTAAAATGGAATTATAAATAGTCTTCCAGTGGCTACTGCTGTTTCTGACACTGATCTAACCTGGAGGAAATTTTCTGGAGAATGAAGTATTGGATAAAAGGTCTTCCACTGTATGTCCATTCTGAAAACTTATTCAAGACATATACTGACATCATTCCTTTTACAACCTGTGAGACAAATCATGATATAAGTGATGAATTAGGGAAACCATTACAATACCTCGGTTTTAAAATTACTGTGAG
The DNA here is from genome assembly GCF_032717465.1 of Coenobita brevimanus. Classification (NCBI taxonomy): domain Eukaryota; kingdom Metazoa; phylum Arthropoda; class Malacostraca; order Decapoda; family Coenobitidae; genus Coenobita; species Coenobita brevimanus. Next base: position 2,699,144 of record NC_137017.1, on the reverse strand, counting down.
GTATATTAAACAAAGAATCTTCACTTAAATAACATCTGTATTGTTAACTGTGTATATATATATATATATATATATATATATATATATTGTGATAAGCAACAGTAGGTCACTTAGCTATGTAAAAGTCTGTCTGGATAATAAAGTCCTGTTATAAATGCATAATATACATAATCCAAGAAAAAATACTGATATTAAAGCTGTTAGGTACTTCCAAGCACAAGTTTCTACATTACTACTATTAAGGCAAAGAAATTGTAAGAGGCTGACACTCAACATAAACAGTTATCTCTGCCACTTCCGATGTGAGTGAGCAGGACTGATATGCTTCCTCAAGTCCCTTACTTATCACTGCATAATATCTCATTACCATCCCTTCCTTATGTATGACAAACACACAAACTACTAGTTAGGGAGCACTTGATGACTAAGCTACATCACACTCTTAGTAACATTACAGTGATATGCTTGACTCTGCAATAAATGGGTTTTAACCCTTGTTCAGAGATGACTTTAATACAAATGTAAGTGGAAAATGCAGTTCAGTGTTTTGAGTGATGATTTCTTAATAATTAATACTTTATGAAAATATCAGTGATACTACAATTTCTTTTATTTTACTTCGATATATAAATTACATTCACTTATCCATTTCTTAGGATTTTTTTTTTTTATATTTTCTTTCTTGGACCAATTATTAAACAAACTCCTAGTGCTAAGCCAACTATACTTTTCAGCACTCTTACTTAACTGACATTTTAAGAATGTGTATGCGAGGACTGACTATGCCGGTTGCCTGGGGCTGTGTGACTGTCTACTGATGCTAAGTTTTCTCACCATGCGAGGGCACTGAGAGTTACCTCTGTTGGTAGGCCGTAGGGAGCGGCTACGTGTGGGTTGGGATCGCGATAAGGAAGGTGGGGGGGGTCAAATGACCACTGCCCCAGCCTCGGAGCGACTCTCTGGTAATGATGTACAATCCAGCCAGCGGTTGGTGTTGGGGTCAAAGTATTCAACATTGTCAATGGTAACCTGTGAACAAAACGTCAAATTAGATCTTGTATTCCTTCTTACTTGCCATCCATATCTACAATTATATGATCAAACACTGACACTGGTAAAGGTTGTTTACCTGTGCTCTGTAGAAATCATTGAGTTCACTTGTCTGATCTCCTCCAATAACATACAGAAGAGAGTTTGTGGCAGCAACCGCAGGACTAGCACGACCCACACTCATCGGAGGACACTCAAACCACTTATTCTGTTCATGAACACAAATGGATTATCAAAGAGGGATAAGACATTAACATACACAATTACTGATCACCATCATCATCATAATCTAAATCCAAATTTCCACCCACGAGATGATGTGAGGTAGGATCCAAAACAAAGAAAAAGCACAAAGTTGGAGAGCTATCTAATCATCAGCCCAGAAACATTCACACAACATTCACTTTCACAAGAAAAACCATCTGGACATGTTGTTTTGTATATTTTCTTTTTAGAAGCATTTCACATGCATGCCAATGGGATACAGATGTCACTCTATCAAGTTACAAAAGAAGGAGGTATAACTTTTGCCATCTTCATCTCCAGGCATACTTAATCCATCTACTCTGATCCCTTATCAGTTCCTTAACTTCAGGTTCTATATGTTGCTTTCTCAATTTTTTTATGATGCATATCATATTAACTTACCTGTATTCATTCCCTTTATGTGACCTTACCATCTAAGCACACTTTTTGCCCTTATATCACAACTTCCTTAATCCATACCATTTACTTTTTTTTTTTTTTTTTTTTTTTTTTTAATGTGTCCGACTCTAGGCATAGGCTTCACAGCCTGCTATCAAGGCCCAGCAGTCCTCCTACATTCCATACACCTCTACATGTCACCACTTCGGCGCTAACACCCACCGTCCATATTGAATACATGCTAGGGCTGTCTCATACAGGACTGGTGTATTGGTGTTAGCGGGGGTATTTTTACGACATGTCGGCGGGTCTTCTGGTAGATCAGTAAAGCTTGATTTAATGAAATTCAAATCCTTAAACTGTTCCCTGCCCCAGCCGGGATTCGAACCTGGGTCCGTAAGGACTGCAGGCCACCTCTCTACCGATTGAGCCACCGCCTCCCCCCCCTATGTATCTTATCCTTTCTACTACATGCAATCCACACATTTCTTTAGTCCCATTTTTCACTTATCTCACTCTTGATTTTCAAACTCATGCCATAATGAAGTCTTACACCAATATATTATTGTGGGCCAGTAACACTAATATATGCAATCCACTTACAACAACCATAATATATTTTGTCCTCTCATTTTATAGCAAGGCCTTGAAAACACTGGTCACCTTTCTTCTCTGGGTCACTTTACATATACTGTACTGTATTTCCACTGCCTTTCTTTACATACCTAATTTTTCAATCACTTTGCAGAAGTGCTTAAACTTTTTTACCATTTCTAGTCTCTCCATTCACCAGCACATAACACAGAGTACTAGACAAACTAGCTAATAATGTTATCCAACATAATAAAATCAATTTACAGCTCCGGACAGAAATTCGCAGCACACTCGAGGTGAAGGATGAATGGGCTGTTGCGGTCTTACAGGGCTGCAGACAGTATACAGCACCTGAGTAATTTGATATAAATGATCATAATTTTGAACCGATTGGATATCATCGAGTTTTACATATGTAAGGGGTGCGTTTTAATTTTCCTGTATCAATCCATATCTCTCTCTCTATCTATATATCTATCTATCATCATCTGGACCTCCTCTCCCACGTAAAGCCAGGATGAGGAGTAGCAATGTCCAGACAGCCCAGATTTGCCCAATCCAATGGGCCACGCTTCCATGCGCTCACCATTCAAGCCCCCAGAATCCTGGCTCATTCTGATTTGCCAAAAACATTCACCATGTTCTGCAGCTTCACACAAATGTATCCGATACAGTCAATCCGGACCCCACATTTAAAAGGGGTGCCAAATCCCTGATCATGCACTTTTCAAATGCTCACCCAGCCAGCTCGATCTTGTCAGTACCCTAGCCTCACCGACTTCCAAACCTCTCTTCCTCACACACTCATCCACCATATCCCCCCACCTTCTCCTTGGTCTACCTCGCCTCCTCCATCCTTCAAATTCGCTCAGATATACCTTTTACACCACTCTATTATCATCCATTCTCTCCACATGACCATACCATCTCAGTACACTCTTTTCAATTCTGGTGTCCACACACTTCCTCACTCCACATCTTTCATGAATCACATTATTTCATATCCTATGCACTCTCTGTACTCCACATACATTCCTCAGCAGTCCCATCTCCAATGCTCTTGCTCTTGACTTTTCAATATACAGCTGAGGATAGGATATGGCCAAAGATGAACATGTCATTACAAATATCTGGATGCGACCCATTTGCTACTGCCACTAAGTCATCTTTGTCAGACTGTGAACAGGGTATCAAATAACCCAATGTCATCATTCATCTGGAGACCCTTCAGCTAACAGTAATATACAAGTTTTCTCAATCTGTTTTACCAAGTGAGCACTACTAGTAAACAATTTTATTACGTGATCAACATTCATTTCTCCCTCTTTCCTGTCCATCTGCACCCCACCCCCCACCACAACAGCAGATCCCTCTCCCCCATACCTTACCACTTCACACCCCACCACAACCCCAGATCCCCCCCCCCCTCTCTCTCTCTCTCTGTCTTTCTCACCTTCTCTGTTGGAGTGTCTGTGTGCACTGTTCTTAAGGTCACCACCCATTCTTGTGGTGTCGTGTGAGCGTTAGTTAAACTTACGTTCCATGCAAAACTTACAATACACTGTACTTGTCTAACTCACAGTAATTTCCTTCTGAATTCACGCCGTGAGTTGGAAAAACGTGAGTTAATATACACACACCTTATGGGGAAAAATATATTGAGTCTGCCATGGTGTCGGGTAGCCTAGTATAACATTACTGGAACCCCTCTTAACAACACTTAACACTAACATCCTGTCTCAGAAGTATGTTGCATATCTTATAATGATAATAAACAGTGTTAAAAGACATACCCGGTATCCTAGTATGATAATAAACAATACTGAAAAGCATTTACCTTAATCCTACTGATGACAGTGCTTATGTCGATGAGAAACGGGCAGCGGTTTCAGCACACTAGCCTACGGTGCCTCATGCTGCTGCTGCATTAATGCTGCTTCTTCAGCAACCTCACTGAGGAAGCCCTCAAAATCAGTTGCAGAGATAACAGAAGCTGTGTCGCCGTCGCCATCATCTGCGTGGGAAGGGCCAGGCTGTGGCTCAGGCTGTTGTTGGCAGGCTAAGTAGCGTGTGATCAACTGCTGGTGACACTGATTTAAACGGCTGTCATGCATTTTCTTATAACAGGCAACAGCTTTATCGAGATTTACAACAATTTCATTACACCTTGTTTCATTTCTATCATGTGCTTTGATCTTTTCTTTGGCCATATCCACAAATGCAAGCACTTCACTTAACACTTTCATGGATAGAGGGATCCTTCGAATTAGCTCTATTTTCTGGATGTAGCTCAGTTGTGGCTTCTGCTTCAGTCTTTTCCTGGATGAAGAACTCTTTGCTTGATTGTTTTCAGTCATGGCGAAGCACAAAAAAAGCAGGAGAGCACAAAAAGGCAGGGAAAAAGCTCGCAGGTAGGTGTACACATGTAACTAAATATCCCGCTAGGTAGGCGTAGTCGCAGTACTGGCCACTAGGTGTAGGTGGCGTGGGTGGAAAAAGAACTGTTTTGATTGGCTGCACAATCACATGGACAGTGTGCTTAAATATGACTGGCTTCCATTCGTGAGTTGCGGCTACAATACCGTGGGTTAAACATCACCTCGGAAATAAGTCATTTTCTAGTGGAAAAACGCGAGTTAGAGCATTTTCAGTGAGTTCGGTGATAATGGTGACTAAGATAAGGACACAGTGAGTCAGATAATTTGCAAGTTAGTAATGCGTGAGTTATGCCTGTCCACTGTTTTAATATCTCGATGTAGTGCTATTCTCAGGTGTCTGTCGTTTCCTCTTCTCCTTCCTTCTTTCTTTACTTCCTCTTCTTTCTTTCTTTACTTCATTCTTTCCTTGATCTTCGCCTGTGGGTGACTTTACATTCCTTCTTCTGTCTATCTTTCCTTCATTCTTTCCTCTTCCTTCTGCTTATAGGTGACTTTACATTCCCTCTTCTGTCTATCTTTCCCTCATTGTTTCCTCTTCCTTCTGCCTATGAGTGACTCTACACTGAGTGACAAGCCAAATGGTTTCCTGTACACCAGGAAACCATTTACTACACTAGGTGGTAACCATATAAACAAATTATGGCACCTGGTGGTTTAGTGGGTAATTACGGCACTCCAGTCGGATTGAGCTGGTGAAGGTTTACATCCAAGGGGTGGTTGGGGTGTATTACTCATGTAATGCCACTCAGGGATGAGTGAGGCTGGTTACTCTCATCTTAAATGTCAGGACCAACTTGCCCAGCCCCAGGCTCCTACGTTCCTCATGGGGCAACGTAGGATTGGATGATGGATATACAGTATATATGAGGAGTCTCGTGGACAAGGGGTGAATACGCCACCCCCATCAAAAATGAGTTATGCATGTTTTCCGATAGATGGAAGCACTGAAAATCTCGTGGTGAAGAGCGTTTTCCGATTCCGACCCATGTGGGTTCAGAATTCTAGGTTCAATCTCCCTTGTTTTGCACACGTGGAGGGGAGGAGGAGGAGGGTGGGAGGGTCTGTGATTTCAGAGCTGTAGGGGCGAATGTCGGCACGCTCCCAGCCAATGGGCGAGCGGCTCCCTCTGTCAGAATTAAAGGGCCGCCTCTCAGCCAATCAGACGCGCGCTAGCACCCCCACTAGTTATCCCGCCAAGCACGTGAGTGAAGCCTGGCTTTGTTTACACTCCGATGACGTCCTCAACTACTAACCATTAGGTCCTCCCCCTCTTCATCTTGGTGTGCGGTTGGAGTTGTAAATAGTTGATGAGTATTATAACTTCACTGTGTCAGTCATTAACAATATAATGGTTATCATACACACAATAAAACAACCTGTTGCCGATAAGGAGATGAAAATATTTAATTAATAATTATAGCAAAAATATTAATTATCGGAATTTTTGGCTGAAAATTTCACAGTATCTTAGTTTCATTTACATCTAATATAGGAATGAATTTCAAGATGATTGAACAATAATTACTATATACTGAAAAAACACCATCGCGTGTTTTACTGTGTGTGTGTGTGTGCGTGTGTGTGTGTGTGTGTTTTCATTTTTTCCTGCAGTATAAATTTGCCTCGTCCAGAGGATTCTAATGATATATAATAACATCCTATTCTATAATATCCTATGTCTGCCACCTATTCCTGAACTTTAAACGCTCATAACAAAAAAAAAAGAAAATGGCGCATTCGCCCCTTGTCCACGAGACGCCTCATATATATACTGTATATATATATATACAGTATATATTACACAGTATTTAGGAATGTTAAGACGCACCCGTTATGTAGATAAGACTCGATATGATGCCCAATCTGTTCAAAATTATGATTATTTATATCAAACTACTCCGGTGCTAGTTTGTATACTGGCTGCGGTTCCGGAAAGTGATCCGCGGTCCAGTATGGCTGCAACAGCCCGTCCACCCTTCAACTTGAGTGTACCGCGAATTTCTGTCAGGAGCTGTACAATATGCAAATTTAAAAAAGTCCAACGTAGCTTATTTTGATATATGCACTGAATAATACTTTGGCTGAAGAAATTCTTAATTTTTAACTGTTATAGACTGTTAAACTAAGGCACTGCACAACAATTCCACATTAGACAGGCAGTTTGTAAGTTTAGAATGGTACCTGATCAAAGGAATAACGCTCCACAGAAGTGAGGACGTTGTGTCTGTTGGTTCCCCCCACCACATATAAGAAACCATCAAGGACAGCCACACCCATCTGGCTGCGTGGAGTGAGCATGGGGGCCAGTGTATGCCACTCCCCCGTCACTGGGTTGTAGCATAGCAAGTCATGAAGGTGACGCTGGCTATGAGTGCAACCTCCCACTATGTAGATCAAACCTTGATGCTCCACTACACCCATGCTGCATATGACATACAATACAGCGCTTCAGTTTTAATAATGTATTCCATTTCTATTGCACTAGTAAATTTTTAAAACTACTACACACTGAAATGCAATGGTAAAAAAATATAATTTACTGTTCAATACTATCTATCTATCTATTGCCAGACGCCTCAATCCCGTTTGGGGTGGCCACAAACAAATCGCCTCCAAGTCGCCCTGTGTCCCGCCATTTCACTGCCCTGCTCCCAGCTCACACCCCCCTCTCTCATATACCTCTCCACCCTATCCCTCCACCTCATCCTCGGCCTCCCCCTCCCTCTTCCCCCCTCCACCTCGCTCACATACACTCTCTTCGTCAGTCTTTCACTCTCCATCCTCTCCACATGGCCAAACCACCTCAGTGTGTTCCTCATAACGCTTCCTATCACATCCACATCCACACCACAACGCTCCTTTATATCCTCATTCGTCAGCCTGTCTCTCCATGTGACTCCACAGGCTCCTCTTAAATAACTCATTTCCACTGCTATCACTCTTGACTTGTGTCCTTCCAACAACGTCCAAGCTTCACTTCCGTATGTTAGAGTTGGTATCACAATACTGTCATGTAGTAACTTTTTCACTTCCATGCTCACTTCCCTGTTTCTTATCACTGCTTTCAAAGAACCAGCAACCTTTCTTCCCTGCTGTACCCTTTCAAGCACTTCACCCTCCAAACCTTCATCCTTACTCATCACACTACCCAAGTACTTAAACGTACTCACATTTTCCAATTCCTCACCATCCAACTTCGCTGTACATTCACTGACTTCACCTCTCTCAAAGACCATCACTTTATTCTTCCCTACATTCACCTTTAGATTCCGTTTCTTACACACACTCCCAAACTCATCCACCAAGCCTTGCAGCTCCCCTTCGTCTTCACTCAACAACACAGTATCATCTGCAAACAACAGTACAGGGAGTTTCCAAACACTATCCTCTCTCACCAGGGCCACTCCAACATCCGCTACCCTACCTTGTACCTCTTTTATTACCCCATCCATGTACAGACTGAACAACCATGGAGACATGACACATCCCTGTTTCAACCCAACTTTCAAAGAGAAAAATTCACTTAGTTCACCATCCACATGCACTGCAGCCTTCGCACCATCGTACATACTCTTCACAGCATTCAACAACTTCCCATCTAATCCATATATTTTTAACACTTTCCACAATCCTTGTCTATCCACCCTGTCATATGCTTTCTCCAAATCCATGAAAGCCGCATACAACTTCTTTCCCTTCTCTAGAAACTTTTCCACTAAAGATCTAAGAATGAATATCTGATCTACACAACCTCTTCCCTTCCTAAAGCCTCCCTGTTCTTCTCCAACTAATTTCTCTGTTCTTTCTCTAACTCTGTCTATAAGTATCCTACCATACACTTTTCCTATTATACTAAGAAGACAAATGCCCCTATGATTACCACACACTTCTTTTCCCCCTTTTCCTTTGTACAAGGGAATAATTATACCCGACTTCCAATCCTCCGGGACTCTACCTTCCTCCCAGGCCAATCTGCACATCTTCCACATCCATTCTACTACTATCTCTCCCCCATGCTTCAGCATTTCACCACACACTCCATCAATTCCTGGGGCTTTCCCCGATTTAACTTTCTTCATTGCTTCCACAACTTCTATCCTACTGATTTCTTCCTGTCGTCTCACCTCCCTCCTTCTCCCAGCCATTCCCCAGCCACTTATACTTGCATTACTTCCATCCTCTATGTTCAACAATTCCTTAAAGTGTTCTCTCCATCTGCTCACTTTTTCTCCCTTCTCCACTAGTAATCTACCATTTTTATCTTTCACTCCCCTGCTAACTTCACTTCAATACTAATACCTTCAATATGAGAAATAGTTCACCTCAGTAAGACTTCCATCAGATGAGTTCATTCAACTTGAAAAAAAAAATGTTAATAATGGTGGAGCTTAACTATGGCCAAATATAATCCCTCACTTTGAATAGTCACTTGTAAATCATCTGGTGATAGCAAGAATTCCAGAGTAAAATGATCACTAGATTCACACTAGATAAATGCCTCCAACTTACCTGAATCTGGCTTCTGGCATATTTGATTCCAGTCTCCATTCATCAGCAATAGGGTCATATCTTTCAATAGATCCACCAATGTCTTCTCCGACCCATCCCCCAAAGGCATAAAGGTAACCATTGTGAGCACAAAGGCCAAATTCACAGCGAGGGATAACCATAGAGGCAATGCTGGTCCACACATCCTCTTGAGGGTCATATACTTCTCCATTGGCGAGAATCTGAGATTCTTGCTCACCTCCCACTACATATATTCTTCCATTGAGCACAGAGATTCCAGGCAGAATTCTCCCAATCTCCATGGGACACACTTTCTGCCATTCTTTTCGAAAGGTGTCAAAGCATTCCACACTCTCAAAGGTACATTCTGACCGTGTCCATGAGCTGATAAGCTCCCGCTTGGATCCACCAATTACGTAGATTTTCTTACGAGCACAGATCCTCGGTTGAACATATAAAGGTACTAAACTGCCCCTCTTGCTCACCAAGTCTTTTTGTATGCTGCGCAGAGCCACTTTCAGACTAATATCACTGCAGTCATTAATGGATTTCTCTAACAGTTTACTTGGAATCAGTGGAAGTCTCACTTGATTCAAGATCTCAAACACATACCGACGTCGTGTAGTGATGTCTTGCCCAATCCAGCGTAGAGCAGCAGAAAACACCTGATTGTGATGAACATATGATTAGGTTTACTTGTGTTTACCTGTGTTTACTTTTAAAAGTACCTTATTTTCCAAGTGATTAACCCCTACAGTGCAGATTTTTATCTGGCTTTTAATCTCCTCACAGCCTTGTTTTTGGATTTTGACTTCTTTCTGGTCACAAAAATGTGTCAAATCTATTGCATTTTGTAGTCAGCAAACAACAGGATGGGTAATAACAACATTTCAGATAGGTTAGAATAATAATACAAAATGTGGTTAAATAGAAGGCATGGGATGTGGGAATGTAGTAATTTTTTAAAAAAAAAAAAAAAAAAAAAAAAAAAAAGCTGATAAGCTGAAAGAAATTTTAGAAGAAGAGAATGGCTTTGGCTATGGTAGGATGAGTGTTTGTATGAGGTTTATGTACTATGAGTCACAAAAGTATTGGTGTATAAGGGGTCCGATGCCTACCCAAAACATTTGATCAACTGCTGATGTTTACCAATGTCTCATTGTGTACAAACAATATCTGTTTATAAAAACATAAAATATGCTCTATGTTTACAAGAGGATATTGCTAGATGGCGATTCATGACACCTCCTGACATCAGGGCTACCAATGTGTGGTAGGTCGAACAGTAATATTTCAGTGGCCTTCATTCTGTGGTCCCAAATGTTTCACGCATATTGTGCACTGATACTTTTGTGACCCATAATACAATAGCATGCAGTATCACATAAGTTAAAACTTATCTTCCTCCTGTGTAGTTCTGTATCTTATTCTGTAATGTGTATAACGATCCACAATAAGCAGAGAGATACCATATAGTTATAAACAGGTCAGTACTGTACCGTACCACTGCATTCTAAGTGAAGATACAACAAACACACAAGACAGTGACCTGGAATTCTGTGTCAATGCGTAGATACTCTGACTGAAGAAGGTTGATAAGAATTTCTCGTGGAGTCTCCAAAAACTCATCTTCCATCACAACCTCAGCGAAGTTAGCAAATATGAAGTCTCGTGAAGCCTCTAACAGTTCTACCAAGTGATGTGCTTCAGCAAATCTGTTAATGATGAAGGCATAATATGAAAATCTTGGCTACTAAATATTAAGTTTAACATTATGAATACCGTATGTGGATAACATGGGAGTAATACAGGTCAGATGACAGAAGCAAATCCTGATATGCAATACCCCAATAAACAATACCCCAGCTTAATGACAGGTGTAGAAATACCACCGTACTCCACCTAACACTGGCCAGATCCCAGTATAACGATGCGTTTTTTGTTTTGTTTTTTAACATTGCCAATTTTGATGATATTTAGATTTAAATTTTGTTCAGGTTGATTAATAAACTGTTTTTAGACTTAGATTAATGTGTTTTGGTCATACGTGGGGTGAACACTGTCATTTGTAGTACGGATTCTCGCCCATCTGATGAGGTACAAAACAGTGTGGATAACTAGGCGCCTCAACAAAGAATATTTCATGTTTTACCACTGAACAACTAATGTATCATGGAATGCATAATAATAATTTTTAATAAATATTAATAATTATGAAAACCTTAAAGAGTAAATATTTCCTGCACTGATGAAACTGAAACAACAATAAATGATGTGTTTACATTCGGTGTGTTCAAGGAAAAATGCCCAGAAAAATACAAAGGAATTTCTAAATTAATGTTGGAAAATAAGAAAGAAGAAAATAAAGGAGCTCAACAACCAGAACTGTAACTAAAATGACATAAAGAAAGGCCGCTGAAAAGGCTATCCCCCAACATCATCGCATTCCCCGTCACAACAATTTGCAACTTGGATGATTCTCAGTCATTCATACATTATTATGCATAACAGATGTTTATTAAATTGTCCTGAGACAATCTGATGGTGGGATTGTATACAATGCTGTTTCTCCTTCTTCTCTACCAAGTTTGATTATGCGTTGATGAGCTCATTCCCCAGCGACCTTGACCGGGTACAAGCGAGATGGGCACTCATTTTAGGCTGAGGGTAGCTCCTTTTATAGTTGACAGGCCATTTAGATTGCCTATAATCTTGTTTTTGGACTCATCTGGGTGGGTTTAGGACTTGGGTGGGGGGGGGGGGAATCCTAAGGCTCAAAAAGGCATCTCTATACTTTACATGTTAAATCAGCTTAGATATGCGATTACCCGCCTAGTGATGGGTCTTTATTTAATGCATCCCACTGTTAAACCAGGGTTTGCCTGTAAATGGATGGATGAATAATTACATTGTCTTTCATCCTGTTTTTTGTTGGAGAGGTTTTTCTTGTTACACCCCCCACAAATTGACTCTGGACCTACACACAGAATTGCTATGGGAGAGTTGTCTGTCTTTGCTTTGTGTTTCCATCTCTACCAAGTGAATTTTGGGGGCAAGAAGTAACTGGCAACTCCTCTGGTGTTGGCAGGAGATGGTGAAACACTCAGCACGTCGGTACTTGCCGAGAAGTGAGAGTGGATGTACCTGGGTATATGTTCCTGTCGCTCCAAGCTTGCACCTCCCTCTTTTTTTGTATGCATTACTGTTTGCCCTGTTATTTTCCTAGAGTCGAACTGTCATGCCTGGAAAGTATTGCTCAAGGGATAAGAGGGTCCGTATCATTGCATGGAGGCAGGATAATGTTCCTATTAACACGATCTGTGAATGCACAGGACGCGCAAATTCAACCGTCATGAAGATTTTTGCTGCAGTGCGCGGCTTGCCACATGATGTCGTACCAGAGCACAAGCATAGCAGTGGAAAGAAGAGGACGACTTCCAGAGGTGCAGATATGCTCCTGAAGAGGGAAGTAATCAAGAATCCTCGACTGACAGCAGCAGAATTGAAGAGAATGCATCCCCAGCTGTTACAAGACATCTCAATTCGAACTATCCAACACTGCTTGCAGAAGGAGCTGGGTTTGCCAAGCCGCACTGCAGCCAAGAATCCACTTCTCACTGACCACATGAAGAAGCAGCACATTCATTTCGCCAAGAAGTATGCACACTGAACATCGGATAAGTGGAGAAAAGTTATGTTTTCCGATGAAAGCACATTTCAAGTGTTCCAGGTGCGTTCTTCCAAGGTTTGTCGCCCAGCCTCCCGTAGTCGATTTGACCCTGCTTACACGGTGCCAACTGTTAATCACCCACAATCAGTAATGGTATGGAGGTGTTTCTCATGTAAAATGGGAAGGGGAGGCCGCTACTTTCTTCCTAATAACTTGATGAATGGTGGCAGGTACATTCATGTTCTGAAAGCTCATTTGTTAAACTTTTTTGCTATTCATGGGTGCGACTTTTTCATGCATGATTCAGCTCCATGACACAAGTCAAGAAGGGTGACAAAATGGCTTCAGGATAATCAGATTGAGGTCTTCGACTGGCCTGGCAACAGTCCGCATCTAAATCCACATTTTCTAAATCTAGAAAACTGCCAGGCAAAGAGGAAGAAAATCATGGCAGAGAAGAAGACACACAATCTGGACAACCTCAAGACTGAAATGACAAATGTTTCGTGCAAAGAAATCTCCTTAGATTACTTTAGAGATCTAAATGATTCCATGCTAAAACACATCCAACTGGTCCTGCAACACAAGAGAAACTTGATTCATATTAATGAATGGCATTTCATGAACAAATATTGTGATATACTATGATTTCTGTGTTTTTTAATACCTTGTGGGGGGAAGTCCTAAGACAATTTGCAGTAGCTGTACCTAGGATCAGGGGCGCACCCAGGAATTTTCTAAGGGGGGGGCCCATAGTGAGGTGAGGTCAGGTAATCCGATAATTACTGGGAGGTCATATGCAGGTTTGGAGTCAGAGAGCTGCTGGCTCATGTGTAACTCTTTGTTTGTGCTCGCCAATTTTTCATGTTTTGCTGTTATCGAAATAAGTATATATAAATTTTTAAAGGACCTAGAGAGCTAATGGGGGGGCCCAGGCCTGGGTCCCCCCCTGGGTGCACCCCTGCCTAGGATTCATACCAAACACATCAGCAAAATGGGGAAGAGATATTAGGATAGACAGTTGCAATTTGCTGTTTCTATCACATCATACAATGTACTGTATTTCATAATTCTTTGTGTAATAACTAGGGGAAAAACAAACAGGCGCATGCACACGTGCACACACACAGACACACACAGGTAAATAGGTAAATACACACACACACACACACACACACACACACACAAGCATGCATGCACACCTATGCACACACATGCATGCACACACACACATTCACTAGAAGTCTCTTTTAAGCTAAACAAAATTGTCTGGTCACTCATATTAAATGTCTGTGGACTGCACAGTTTCACTTCAGGCCCCACTGCTCCTCAGGCAGCACTGTATGAAATGATGGATGGATAGGGGATTATAATACTACCCAATCTTTCCTGTCATGAGAGACAAACCAAAATGGATGGAAATATGTGTGCATTTAGGGGTACTGTCTCCTCTCTATTCATTATGAAATATGGTAACCTTACTGCCCATAATCCATGAGTCTATTAACTTCATGGCCTTAATCACACAACAGCAACGGGGACTGAACCTAGAACTGCTTTGATCTCGTATGCAAGTCCTAAATATTATTCAAAAGCCCACACCCTAGCTCTCATCCTAAATGAAAGTGGGTAATGGATTTGGATGAAGACGGTGAATTCAAAAATATTATCAACTCTACTGTACATATACAAACACATTTTTATTCACATACAAACTCATCATTCAATCAAATGCCACCTGTATGAAAATATCTGATGCATAAAATTAACATAAACAATAGTTCATTCATCTTACAGAGTTAGTATCTGAGTACCAGGTATGACGTAATGGAAAATTAAAATAGTTTTGGCTATGCAGAGACTCAAAAATCATAGAAGTGAAATATGATACAGTAACTGTCTGACCTGTAAATCCCTACAGCATTGGTGGCATGAAGTTCTTTCTTAAGGAAGTTCGTGCCTACATGGACGACGTGGTGGATCTCTAACATATCTGCTGCCACCATCAGCTCCTGGACATTTTCTACCATCACCTCGACATCACCTGCACCACCATACAAACATGAATTACTCATAATCATAAACAGGAACCATTTGTATTCAAAGTCCTTATTTAGCTGGTATTGCATAATAACTGTAACTGCCTAAATATACAACACTCTCTATTGTTTAACATTTGCAATGGAATACTTCAGTTGTATAGCATAAATGTCATAATGACAGATTCTGTACATCAAGTCATGATCATCATTCAAACCTAAAAAATAGACATATTCCTAAGTTACTGCTAAGGATACGTGTATCATCGTATCATGTAGCCAAATTATTGTGTAACTGGACCTCAATTATGGCTCAGAACACTACTGAAAATAAATATCTTGAGAAACATTGCAACTTCATAAAAATTCTCCAAAATGCAAGAAATCTATCTGTCTATCTATTGCCAGACGCCATAATCCCATGAGGGGTGGCCATTTGACTTTGAGTTATTTGTTTTAAGGGGAGGGGCACTATCCCTCCACCAACCCACTTGTTGACACGTAGGGAGTACGTATGGTTTGGTTGTATGGTTACCACCTTGCGCTGTAAATGGTTTCTTGGCTTTCAAAAAATGCTTGAAAAAATAAGAAACCAATTTATAAAAATACTTTTTTATAGTGAAACCTTATCATTCATCGAGATTTTGCTAACCAAATAAAAGTATTGTATCACTTTCAAGTCATAATAGGTAGATTTTGACAGGTTGTGCTTTGTATATTTTGGCTAATGCCTCTCTTTATGTCAGTATGAATGATCGCTGTCAATTCTTTACTTTTCTTCCAACCTTCAGCTAAGCAGATGGTAGGACATTTGTGGCAGATAATTATCGCACACAATGACAAGCCAATGGACCATGATGTCATCCTTAGACAAGCCATATTTACTGTGTTTTTCTTCTGTTATTATTTAGTTGGTTTAATTTATTACCATTTCTTCTTAATAATGAAACTGGCAGTACATAATGTGCAACGAATCTGAGATTGTTCTCTCTCACTGGATGCTGGTTTTTTGTCCTAGTCTTGGAGATAGGTCTCAGCACAACTCAACCATCCGTACTATAGTATGAAAAATAATAACGAAGTGGTTTGCATGCAGCCTTATTAACAGATTAGTTTGATTTTAATTATATGTCTAAAAATAACAAACTTAGCAAGGATATTATTGTGCAATGGACTTGAGCTTAATATTAATTCACCTGTATATATAAAATTAATAAGCTGAGCAAGAATGTTAGGTGTAATGGACTTGAGCTCTACTGTGGTCTGCGTTTCCTCTGCCAGACCCCCAGTGAACATGGCTTGGAAATATGCACTCCCAGCTGACAACACTGCTCGGTGGGCCTGTCAAAACAACACTTACTTAGGATCATTGCACTAGATGTACTACTTACAATTACCTTTTCATCATTGCACACATTTCTACTCGTCAGAACTCATGTATGGCTCTTGGGTACAACAGGTTAGGCTTTCATATCTTACAAAGAATATGCATTAGTAGTCATCAGTACCAAAATAGTCCATATTATTAAAATGTTAGTTATTATTTTAGCTGCATTTATAAACATTAACATTTGTTGTAAAATTATTTACAGGACTGAAGGGGAAAATTTATAATTTTGCTAACTGGTACCTCAATTCTAGTGCTACTCCCTGCAGGTTGTTTAACCCATCAGCCTGGGTACTTTTTTTTTTTCTGGCTAACAGTCAACAACTATTCTGCTCAAATGAGATGTCCATAGGTTGTAGGGTATTAGAAACAATAACCTCTTCAATCCAAGTATGTATTTAGTAATTTATTCTGGCAAAAGTCATTCATTCATTGCCAGATGCCATGTATCCCAAACAGGGTGGCCAAGGGCTTAGAGTTAATTGTTTTACAGGGAGGGGCACTAATCCTCCACCAACCCCACTTGACACGTGGGGAGAACGTTATGCCAACAGCATCTGGTGTTCCCAGGCGGTCACCCATCCAAGTACTAACCAGACCCAACTGGCAAAAGTCACAGTCTGATAAAGCCTAGGCAAGAAAGCCCCAGGCTATGGGGGTCAAACTCTGTTACTGGACTTCTTTGTCACCAGCACCTTTATATAAGTCAAAACTGTCTAAAAACACCTCATCATATGGTACACAATGTACTCACAGGCTACACTGAAAAATCTGACCTTCGTACCATATCTATGTAGCTATCCTGATTTTAACAATGTGGTGAAAATTACGGTAATTATGTGTACTACAGTATCTGTAAAATACATGTAATGACAGGTTCCACCGCACAATTAAAAAAAAATAAATAAATAAAATCTTAAACTTTAGCTTAACCCCACAATGGCCTTGGGCGTCGAGTGTTGCTTTACCGTAAACATGCCGGTGACGTTGAATTAATGCAAGCAATAGAAAACTGCAAACATTTATGGAAGGGTAAAGTATGTTTACCCAACCCTACCCTACCATCCAAAGCACTCACGTAGTCACTTTTTCCCAATTTTTGCCCATATGTTTACATGTTAATGGCACATGTGCAGTGAATTTTATATCTTTTGAGAATCACAGGATGGGTTTAGGAAGCTAAAAAAAACACACTGCCAGGTGTGCCAGATGATTCTCTTCACATCTGTAAGAAAAAGAAGTCAATTTTAGAACTCTGTTCAACGGTCCTGGGACTGGCCAGGGGAGCCCACAAATTTATGAAACCAAGGTCACTGAGGGGTTAAACAAACTCCTTACCTTAACCACAAAGCCTCCTGCTGAGATTTCCACATCACAGAAGTGTTGAGAGTGCCAGAGTGTGCAAAGGTTCTGTAGCATTTTGTTGGCATAGGACTTGCAGGCATAGCGGTGGGCATCACTACCCAGCGAGGATGGGGCACCCTGTGTGGGGGGGAGGAGCCCCACGCACGCCGCCATCCTCATGCACCCTTTCAGCCCTGATAACATGTACATTGTGGAGAAATGAACCAAGATGAGCAAGTGAAGAAAGAACAGTGCTTACAAATGGTTAATTGTGCAATCTTTTTATTGGATATTACACAAACCAAACTGAACGTAAAAGCATGAGTACCAGTCTGACAGTTAACCAGATTTAAATTTCAGTCCAGAGAAAGAATGGTCCGTTTTATACTGAATAATATTTTCATGCTAGAAGACTTCCACCCTAGTGTCCAAAAACTAACATTAAATCCATCAAGCATATGGTAAACTCAGGATACAAACTGTAACTATAACTTCCACTCACTTTCCCTTTTCTTCATACCAGTAATGAAAATTAGTAGTACAGTAGACTGAATTTCTTCAGATTACTATATTTAGATATTTCTTTTTGTTTATTCCTATTTTACTCTCTCTAGAGTAGTATAGCACTTTAAGTTATTTTGAGATTGGAACATTTAACTCAAGAAATCTGGTTACAGTAGTCAACTGACCCAATCACTATGGTCTACCCTATGGTGAACAGTAATGAAGATGTTAGAGGAACTGGACTGTAAATTCCTCCCTATGACTGATGTCTCAAATTACCTGACGTTTTACTGAGTTATAGTGCTGTACTCGTATATACAAAAAAAAAAAAAAAAAAAAAAAAAAAAAAAAAAAAGGGAGAATTACCTGACACTATACCGTACCTGTACTTACCACAGGAATATCCAGCAATCCAAAGGGAAGACCATCCCCCCCTCCCCAACCTTTTCTCCCTATCACCACCTCAGTGACCAACAGTCACAATACAGTATAACCCTCATTGTAAAGTATACACAGAAGATATAATTATTTTAATATACACTGTACATGTCTATCTATCTACTGCCAGACGCCATAATCCCGTACAGGGTGGCTATTGACTCTGAGTTATTTGTTTTACAGGGAGGGGCACTAACCCTCCACCAACCCACTTGACACGTAGGAAGCACGTATGGTTTGGGTATATGGTTACCACCCAGCATTGTAAATGGTTTCTTGGCTTACAGGAAACCATTTGGCTTGTCACTCAATGTAAAGCCACCTGTAACGGAAAGAAAAGCAATAAGTAGTGACAGAAAAGGTGGGAGAAATAGGAAGAGAGGAGGGCAGGCACAGAAAAAGAATGATAAAGGCTAAGGAAGAACTAGGCAGCACTACATCAAGTGAGTGGATGATGGTCGCCACCACCTACCACTAACTATGTAATTTTATACCGTATGTAATTTAACAGATGGAATAAATACGGTACCTAATACTACAGCTTTAAGATAGTCTAGCATTATGGAGTGCTAGTAGCTTTATTTCCTTCACGATGCTGGTTTCCTTCACTTGCTACATTTTATTTTATTATAGCTAATGCAAACTGATTTCATTCAACTATATGAAAACCTGGGAATCCTACAATCAAAGGTCCAAGGCAGGGCTGATATGGATTAAACTGACTGATTTCATTTTTCTTAATTTCCTACCCTCACTTTAGTACCTTACCATCACTACAATACCTCGTGAAATGGTGACTGTAAAACCCAGTGTTGTATACACGGAGTGACTTATGCTGCAAGTTACCGTTCCACTCAGCACGCATGCACCGAGTGCCCTTTTTAGTTGCTGGCTGAAAGTATCCGCACGTTATATCAAGCACTGTGCCATTTATCACATACATTTTATGAAATATGTGTCAGGGTAACAGCTGGATGTCTTATCTAGTTATGGGAAACTACAGTATAGTTCGATATATATATCTATATCTATCTATCTATCTAGACACGTTTGTTACAAGCAGGAAACTATAGGTTGATATATCTATCTATATATACTACTGTATATATATATATGTTTGTTACAGGCAGATTGTGAAATCAGTCATTTCGTGAATTAAGGTTAGTTTAATTTAGATTAGGTTAATGTAGGATAAGGTTAGGTTAGGTTAGGTTAGATCAATTTAGGTTAAACAGAGAAGGGTATGGTAACCCTGCATAAAGTCACTCCGTGCATATGACACCAGACCCCTTATGCTGCAGCTGTAAAACTTTAAGCACATCAAATCTACTGCTACTTGACAGCTCACTTGACTTTCCATGATTTGCGTTTGTAATTACTTTCGTCAGTACTGCACAAACACCTGTAGAAGGTCTTTATTTCTAGCACACCACGGTCAAACTACACATAAGTATATTTGGAAGAAAACTAATTAATGTGATGAGACATCTGAAACGAAGTCAGAATATGGGGCTTTAACCCAGATTCTGGCCAGCATTCCATTATAAAGGAAGGGTTGCACTCTATACCTTTGTTTAAGCCATATTTTGTATATCGCTTGATTACCATATGTCAGGTTTTCAAAATCGTACTTACGCTCCACCTGAATGTTTACGCGTGTATCAAAAAGCCCCAAAATAATGACAAAGAATGGAAGTTTTGGTCAAAATGTCGGATCTGACAGGTGCAGCAGACGACTTGGATGGCCGCCACTTATCCAGTAAACTGTATCTTGTTTCAAAGTCAATAGCCTTAACAAACTATGACTGGATTACTGCATAAATTTTAGCTCACTATATTATTAATGACATAATAATAAAGTAGCATCAAATGAGTAAATGATAATGAAATTCATAGCTATAGATAGAACCTTTTTTCTACAAACTAGATGTCCTACCACTGTAGCGGCATTGCTTCCATTGCCTCAGAGAGGATATGTCAGGAAAATTATTAAGAAGAGGCTAATATCATAGTGATGTAATATCTTCTTTTAACTACCATGAAGCAATGATATGAGAATCAATGAAATGGTGTACCTAATTTAATTTTTCATGGATACATTGTATTTGGTAGGTCAAGATGGCGACTTGTAAGGTTCGGTACTTGGACTTTAAATGGGCGGGTCCACCGACCTGTCACTCCTCGTTTAGCTTGTGCCTCGAGATGATGGTAATCGGTAAACTGCTGGTCTACCGCATAGATGATCCACAGAGGATGAGCCATTGGGGCCTTCTCTTTAACTTAAGGGATTCTCAAAAGGCACTGCTGCTTCTCCCAGCGCTATACTTTACAGGCTGTCGAGTCTCCTTAGTCCATGGTCGCGCTCGCTCAACAGCACCTTCCATCTAGCTTGCAAACCCTCTCACCGATGGCCTCTTGGCTGTATCAATCATCCTTGCAATCTGTCTCTCTCTCTCTCTCTCTCTCTGTCTCTCTCTCACACACACATACACGGCAAATTATGGTGGCAAATTTATACATGATACCCAAAACACTTGAGATAGAGGCGAATATGAAGACATTGCAGAAAGTACAGTTCAGAGTTTATACTACATAGAATGGAAGAGAAATCTGAAAGCATTATATTAACTGGAGATGTCAATACAAATATAAATTGGAATACTCTAGATGTAAGAAGCTATGAAAGTTGTCAGGGTCAAAAGCTGATCTTGTACAGGAGTTTCTCCTAATCGTGTTAAGGAAAATGCCAGAAAAAGAGGACTAGGACATACATCATTATTAAACCTTGTATTTACTTGGCCAGATAATGATATCGACAACATAATGTATCACCCACTACTCGAAAAAAGCGACCATGCAGTATTAAAGTGCATCTTCAGGATTGCATAAATATATTGAAGTTAGCAGTAATGAGAGTTACAAAAAGAGTCTAAATTACAAAAAAGGCAACTATCATGATCTAATGAAGTACTTCATAGATATAGATTGGGAAATGAGCTTAGAGGACAAGATATAAATGTTATATATAGAAAATCCTGTGAATATTATGAAGCAGGAATCCAAAATTATATCCCTCATCACAAAGAAACAGAAATAAGGATTTAAAAAAATGCTTAATATAGAATGTAAACAACCAAAAGGGAAAAGAAATTTGCTGTGGAATAAATACAGAAGACACAATAGTGAGAGGGCATATAACAGCTATAAACAGGCAAGAAATTATTATACAAAGATAAGAGAAACTCCAAAGACAGTTTGAGGAAGACATTATAAATACAAGCAGTGATCAACCAGAGCTGTTTTACAGCTATATTAGACGCAAAACCAAAGCAGATAATATACAGTCCATCACTGATAAGGGGATAACCTGTATCCAAGATATTTGTGAAATACTTAACAAAAAATTCCAATAAGTTTTTACAGAAGAAAGTAATTTTGAGAGAGATGATACGGAACATGCATGCCCACACATATTACCAGATATACGAATCTTGGAACACGAGGTAC
This sequence comes from Coenobita brevimanus, assembly GCF_032717465.1. Classification (NCBI taxonomy): domain Eukaryota; kingdom Metazoa; phylum Arthropoda; class Malacostraca; order Decapoda; family Coenobitidae; genus Coenobita; species Coenobita brevimanus. Next base: position 2,677,019 of record NC_137017.1, on the reverse strand, counting down.
AGGAAGAGTTGAGTAAATTCTATCTATCTATCAATCTATTGCCAGGTGCCTCAATCCTGTAAGGGGTGGCCGCAAGCAAATTGTCTCCACGTTGCCCTGTCCAATGCCACTTCACTGCCTTTCTCCCAGTTCACACCCCCTTCTCTCATATACCTCTCCACGCCATCCTTTCATCTCATCCTCGGCCTTCTCCTCCCTCTCTCCCCCTCCACCTCACTTGCATACACTATTCTCTTTACTCTCTCGTTCTCCATCTTCTCCACATGGCCAAACCACCGCAATGTATTTCTCCTAACGTTTCCTGTCACATCCACACCACAACGCTCCTTCACGTCCTCATTTGTCAGTCTGATCTCCATGTAAGCAAATGGTCCTTACGAAATTTCAGGTTGGGTGCTACATGTGCAGAAGAGTTAAGCAGACCAGTATATATAATATTCAAGAAGTCCTTAGGTTAAGATAAATTACCTGATATTTGGAAGAAGCAAACATTGTTCCTCTATTCAAGAAAGGAAATAGACAAAATCCACTCAACTACCAAGCAGTATCCCTGACCAGTGTTGTAAATAAGATACTAGAAAACCTGATAAGAAAAATTTGGGTAAACCATCTGGAAAAATACAATATGATAAAATAAAGACAGCTCGGTTTTAGAAAAGGGAACTCATGTGTTACTAATCTATTAAATTACTACGACTGAGTTGCAGAAGCCTCTGTTGATGCGCAAGCACCCTGCGCACTCATCTTCAATTTTATCTCCCGAGGAGGAACGTGCTCACAAAGATGGTCTTCGGGCCACAGGACTAGATTTAAGTATTGTGTGAGTATATATGTAACTTAGAGGTTGTGACCGTAAAGTTTGATTTGTATTTACTCCAAGAGGAGGTCAGGTGAGTCAAAATTGCTTGTTATTGTGTGTCATGATAGTTTACTAGACACTGAGAACGGTGAAGTCTTACCATTCAAAACTTCACAATCCATAACTCCCGGCTCTAAATGAAGGAAGGCCTCTGAAAGTTTAATCTGTGTGTAGAACCCACTGGTAGAACCCATGGAAATTGCTGTTCAAGAAGACCCGCATTGTGTCCTGAATATATCCCGTCAGATTCACTAATTGTTATTGCCCACTTTCATTTCAAATCTAAATTCCTCCTTGCTGTGTGTTTGTTCTTATCGTACCAAATTGTTCTTACCTAATTGTGTCTTTACAGGAATGAGTCAGGCTCGTACTGTCCCGTGTTGTAAACCATGTTTATCACACATATCCTTAAATTTATGACTTGTTTTGGCACACTGTTTCTTCGGTAGTGCCCTCTACTAATCAATTGCCCTATTTGGGAAACTAAATTTCCTTACGTCTGTATCACCTCCCTTTTTATGCAGTTTTTTGCAGTGTCCTCTTGCTGATGCTTCCCCATAGGTTATATATTCATTTATGTATATATTCTCCTTCCCTGATATGCATTTGTGAAGCATAATCATGTCTCCTCTTTTCCATCTCTCCTGTGTTGTTAGTAGGTTCAGTTTTTCTAGTCTTTCTTCGTAGCTTAGATCCCTTAAGCTTGGCACCCATCTTGCAGCGGCCCTTTGAACTTTTTCAATCTTATCTATGTGTTTTTTGAGATGAGGATTCCAGACTATTGATGCATACTCCAGGGTTGGTCGGATGATTGATGTTATCTTTCTCAACATGTCTTCATTTATGTACGTGAATGCTGTTCTGATATTTGCAAGCAATGTATACATGTTCCGTACCTTCTCACTGATGTGGTCAGCCGGAGATAGTCTGTTACTGATAATCACACCTAGGTCTTTCCCTCTTTGTGATATGTATAGGGTTTTACTTCTTAACTTATAATCCCAATCTGTTTTTTTTCCACTTTTACCAAACTTGATTACATAACACTTGTCCACATTGAATTCCATTTGCCATGTATTACTCCATTCATGAAGTTTAATTCTTCTTGTACCTCTTTACAAGAGTCTGTGTTAGTAATTCTCCTTTGTATTTTTGCATCATCAGCAAACATATTTAGATAGCTTTCATTTCCAGTGTTAATATCTATGTCATTTATATACACTAGCCAGCACTGAGCCTTGCGGAACTCTTCTAGTCACATCCCTCCATGATGAGTAATTTCCCCTTAGTACTGTTCTCATTTCCCTTTTTCTGAGAAAATCTTGCATCCAACAGTACAGTTTGCCTCGGACTCCTCCTTGATGGTGCAGTTTCCAGGAAAGTCTTTGGTGTGGTACTTTTTTGAAATCTGGATAGATACTGTTCACCCACCCTTTTCTTTTCCGTAATGTTTCTGCAACTCCGTCATAGTAGCTTAATAGATTAGTAACACATGATTGACCCTTTCTGAGACCAAACTGCCTTTCTGTTATCATACTGTGTTCTGGATGGTTTACCTAAACTTTTCTTATCAGCTTTTCCAGTATCTTACAACACTGGTTAGTGATACTGGTTGGTAGTTGAGTGGATTTTGTCTATTCCATTTCTTGAATAAGAGAACAGTCTTTGCTTTCTTTCAAATATCAGGTAGTTTACCTCGACCCAAAGACTCCTTGAATATTAAAGATAATGGTCTGCCTAACTCCTTTGCACATTCATGTATTACCCAACTTGAAATTTCATCAGGACCATTTGCTTTTCCTTTGTCTGATTTACTTAACTCCTCTTGTATTTCTTTTTCTGATATTTGTATATCTGGTAATATGTGTGGGCATGCATGTTTCATATCATCCCACTCCAAATTATTTTCTTCTGTAAAATCTGATTGGAAATTCATATTTAGTGCTTCTCAAATATCTTTCTCTTGTGTATAGATGATCCCCTCATCCGTAATGGATTGTATTTTACTTTGGTTTTGCGTCGGATGTAGCAGTAAAATAGCTTAGGTTGATCAGTACATTTGTTTATGATGTCTTCCTCAAACTGTCTTTGGGCTTCTCTCCTTATTCTTGTATATTCGTTTCTTGCCTTTTTATAGTTGTTATATGTCCTCTCACAATTGTGTCTACTGTATTCCACAGCAAGTCTCTTTTTTTTCTGTTGATTTTTTACATTATTAAACAGTTTCATTATTTTCATATCTGCTTGTTTGTGCTGAGGGATGTAATTTTGGACTCCTATTTTATAAAGTTCACAGAATTATCTATATATAACATTTAAATCTTGTCCTCTAAGATCTTAGTCAGTGTGTGTGTGTGTGTGTGTGTGTGTGTGCTTACCTAATTGTATCTTTGCAGGAATGAGTCAAGCTCGTACAGTCCCATATTATGAACCATTTTTATCATACATACCGGTATCCTTAAATTTATGAATAGTTTTGGCACTATTTCATTACGTACGTATTCCACTGATCATTTGCTCTAGTTAGGAAGCTGAGTTTCCTTACGTCTTCATCACCTCTCTATGCAGTTTTTTTTGCAGTGTCCTCTAGCTGTTGTGTCCTCATAGCTTATATACTCATTTATGTTTATTTTCTCTTTTCCGGTGATGTATTTACATAGCCTAATCATGTCTCCTCATTCCCTCTCTTGTAATTGTGTGTGTGTGTGTGTGTTCTTACCTAATTGTTCTTACCTAATTGTATCTTTACAGGAATGAGTCAAGCTCATACTGTCCCGTGTCTTAGACCATATTTATCATACATATCCTTAAATTTGTGAATTGTTTTGGCACACACTATTTCATTCGGTAGTGCATTCCATTGATCAATTGCTCTGTTTGGGAAACTGAATTTCCTTACGTCTTTATCACCTCTCTTCTTATGCAGTTTTTTGCAGTGTCCTCTTGCTGTTGCTTCTCCATATGTTAAGTAATCATTTATGTCTATTTTCTCCTTTCCTGATATGCACTTATATAGCATTATCATGTCACCTCTTTTCCTTCTCTCCTGTAGTGTTGGTAGATTCAGTTTATTTAGTCTTTCTTCGTAGCTTAGGTCCCTTAAGCTTGGTATCCATCTTGTAGCGGCCCTTTGAACTTTTTCAATCTTGTCTATATGCTTTTTGAGATGAGGACTCCAGACTATTGATGCATATTCCAGGGTTGGTCTAATGAATGATGTTATTATCCTTCTTAGCATGTCTTCATTTATGTATGTGAATGCTATTCTCATATTTGCAAGCAGTGTATACATGTTCCGTACCTTCTCGCTGATGTGGTCAGCCGGAGATAGTCTGTTATTGATAATCACACCTAGGTCTTTCTCTCTTTCTGATGTGTATAGAGTGTGTGTGTGTGTGTGTGTGTGTGTGTGTGTGTGTTCGATTTCCGTCTATCGAGTCTGCTTAAGCAGTCTAACAACTTTTCATATAGTTAAAATTGCAAGACCAACTCCTTTAAAAAATCATCTTGCGTGTTGTGCTCAATAATATTATTGCGCCCAACTCTGTAATCGAATTTTCCCTGATATTTTGCATGCTCATAAGCAACGTTGGGTCTGGTTAATACTTGGATGGGTGACCGCCTGGGAACACCAGATGCTGTTGGCAACCCTACGTGTCAAGTGGGGTTGGTGGAGGATTAGTGCCCCTCCCTGTAAAACAATTAACTCTAAGCCCTTGGCCACCCCATTTGGGATACATGGCGTCTGGCAATGAATGAATGAATGAAAAAATCTGTCTAGTCACTTCTACCACGACCCAGTTGTATTGCTTGTCTGATGGAACAAGAAACGGTAGGTGATGATGACAAGTGTGTATTGTGAGATTCTAAACATTTAGAGTTAGTCTAAATTTTCAACCACTCACGTGATGGTTGTGATCATCAGCTTTTTACCCTTCCGGAAGAGAGCTGAAAGCTCATATAGTCCGATCTAAGTGCAAAGCCTTGACCTTCACACATGCACACACCCATGCCCTTGCTCAGGGGGGGCAGTAACCAACCGCTTCGTCAGTGAAACTTCACATCCCGAGCAAGGCGCGAACCCCCCCCCCCCATCTTAGCAGATGTTAGGTGAGAGCGTTACCACTGAGCCGGTGAGCGGTGTGTATGTATTTACCTAATGCTGTATACAGGAAATGAGCAACGCTCGTGGGGTCCCGTTTCTGTTTCTCGATGTCAAATTTTGCTTTAAACTCGTTTAAGTTTTTAGACTGGACGATCTCTGTCCAGGCTATTCCACAGGTCTATGCATCTATAAGGAAAACTATTTCTTGATATCCTTCAAGTAGCTTGGCTTCTTCAGTTTCATTCCGTGTCCTCTTGTTAGTCTCTTATCCCATACAAACAGATCTTCTTTGTCAGTTTTATCTACACCCATCATGGTCCTGAACACTGCAATCATGTCGCCCCTCTGTCTCCTTTCTTCTAAGGAAGGCAAATCCAGCTTTTCCAGCCTCTCTCTGTACGACAGATCTGCCAGGTTGTGTGTGTGTGTGTAATTCACCGGGTCGGTCAGGATCACTTGATGGTCGTGATTGTCAGCTTTTTACCCTCCCGGAAGGGAGCTGAGAGCTCATATAGTTCGATCTAAGGGCAAGGCTGTGACCTTCACACACGCACACACCCGTCCCCTTGCTCAAAGGGGACAGTAACCACCCACTTCGTCAGTGAAACTTTTCGCAACCTGAGCGAGGCGCGAACTCCCGTCCACCAGTTGGCAAGCGGGAACGTTACCACTGCACCAGCGAGCGGTGTGTGTGTGTGTATGTGTGTGTGTGTGTGTGTGTGTGGAAAAAGGAAAGCCATACATTAGTAGAAGCCAGGAAACATTTCTTTTGACATTATTATCACTGTTTAATTTCTTTAAGTGTTAGAGTTGGTAAGTATATTTTATGCATTTTCTTGGCTTATATGCCAGGGGTCGATAGTCAGTTATCCACCAAGTCAGGGGTCGATAGTCAGTTATCCAACAAGTCAGTCAGTTCTTGCAGGGGACTGACTAGCGTAATATCGGAAAACGAGAAATTACCAGGTCTTGAATCAGTGCTGTGATATTGCAATGGAGAATATTATTTATACAGAAGGCTGAAGGTTGAAACAGTGTTATGCAGATTTTTAATCTGAAATTTTGAGGACAACCTGTGAATCATGTTGACTGACAACTGTTAGTTTTTATAAATAATGTCACAGTTAATGTGATGGTGCAGTAAGTTTTCTGTACATTGAAGCATATCGTCGGAAATTTACAGATGTAACTGGCGGAATAGCTGAAAGCATTAATTCTGTTTGTCCTAGAACATGTTTTCTAGATGTGCTATGTCTAACCGATTTTATTCAGCGTGGGAGAGCCCCTTGGTGGTGAAGGGATAAAATACTGCTTCCAACAAGTTAAAAAAAAAGGAAAAAGATATCATTTAGTAATGGCACAGATATATAAAAATCATATCATCTGAGTAAAATGATTGAAATGACAGTTGGAGACATTTACTTTTTCGGGATGTACAGTCAGGGAAAGTTCCGCATTACCCACCTCTCGAAACACTGGTGTGAGATGGGTGAATGTGAAGCGGCAGCCCGACCTCATGTGTCTGGTAACTGTGATTGTGAAGCAGGGGGAGGCGGGAGATTCGGGGCAGAGAGTTTGGTAATAGGTTGGGAATCACGCTTAAGTCTGCAGTTTATGACCTGGACGGTGCGTTAATTTAGTAAGGATAAATGACAATATGATGTTAGTGTTCTCTTTTAAAAAATACGAAAATGTCTTTGGAGTTAGTGTTGTCAGGAAAGTTTTGAAGTTTGCTGGGTTCCGACAGAGGTTTGAATGCTTTCATTCCCTCTCGACTTTATCATGAGACGTTTCCCCAGGAGGTATTCGTAACAATATAACATATATTTATATTTTGCGCTGACATGAAAACCAAGCCACTATATTAAGTATATTATGTAAATTCTTATAAATTAGCTTAATTATTTATCCACTGTCATCCCGCAATAAACATCCGCCTGCAAACATTTCCAGTGTTATTCTGGAAATTATTCATCTTGAACTTAGAGTCTAGGGTAGTGTTTAATAATAATAATAATAATAATAATAATAATAACATAATAAACAGACTCTGTAACAATCATTCCTATCGAACATTACAAAACGAAGGCAGTAAACATCTATTATACTGTATATGCAGTAATGTAGACAGACTCAGAGAATAGTGTGATACCATTGAAACATAACGTGTTTGTACTTTGAGAATACATTGGACGCATTATCATTGGCTATTGGTATTGTGACGTGAGCAACTCTCCAAACCCTCTACTCTCGGCCACCCTCCCTCCCACACACAGTTACCTGACGTGGGGCTGGTGCTTCGTGACTATTCGTCGACCACCAGTGCTCCGGAGAGTGGTTAATGCGGAACTTTTCCTGACTGTACAATTGCAGACAATTGAATAAACCACGCTCCCAGTGTTAGACTGGTAGTCTTTATGAATTAGTTTCTGAGCATCAATACTGACAATTATTAATTAACCCTTCAGAAACAGCAGTTCATAATAAGTTCTTTTACATCCCACATCCTACAACGTCAGGATTGCCAAATAAAAGCTTGGGGGTGTAACTTCAATATAGGTTAGTGTTTAAAGCTATCCGCAGTTGTATACTCCTGAACCACAACTTTTTATCACTCTCTCACCAAGTTACCCAATTTCTGAATGGATGGAAGCCATAGCTATGATTCCACATCGAAAAGAAAGATTCCAGTGTTGGCATGGTAGTTCGAAGCTTTGGTCAGCCACAGGAGCAGCAGTTAGCGATGATACTTGTTTCGTGCCGTGTAGAAATGCTTCGAACGTTCGATGTGAAACCCTGGCTACGTAACTGCTTCCCCTTAGTCAGGGGTAGGGGCAGAAGGGTGAGAAAAGGTGTATGGCTCATGATTGTACTTCATAGCTGCTGGTGTCTAGCGATGGAAGATGGGGAGTTGTAATGCGGTCACACAGTGACATAACACCAACTATCGGTTACAGAAGCCTACTGTACTGGTTCACTGATAGGTCCTACAAATGTCAATGGTTTCACGTGTCACAGTGTCCAGAGTTAGGGAAGTAGAGATTGGATTCCTGGGAAACGTGTGTGGGGTGCGGTGAGTGGATAGGATAATTATTGAGAGTTTTGAAAGGTGTGGAATAAGAAGTCGGTGGACAAGAGTTGGAGAGGGTGCGCTTAGATGGTATGGTCTTATGAGGAGAATGGATATAAAATTATTTGGGTGATGAAAAGGGTATATGTCAGTGAATCTGAATGTGGGAAGAGACGTGTTAGGCCAGGAAGGTGGATGGATATGGTAAATGAGAGGGGGGGGGGGTATGGAGGCTATTTAGGCTAGGGACCTGACAAGGGATGGAGCTGATGCGTGAATTTGTTTGGCCAAGTGACTGACAGGAATTTGGCGTCCCCCTCTTTTATGTATACGGTATATATATATATATATATATATATATATATATATATATATATATATATATATATATATATATATATATATATATATATATATATATATACTGTATATATATAGAACTTGACAATTGTCAAGTTGACTCTTTCCAGTAGGTAATGATGAAACTACGTGCGGAAAGGTTTACCTAGGAGGTAAAGCCAGGATTCCAGAAGCTTGAATGGTGAGTGTATGTGCGTGTGACGCATTTCGTTATCGCCCCCCTTAAAAGGCGGAACGATAATGTTTTTTGCCTACTTCTGTGTGTCCTTGTGTGTGTGTGTGTGTGTGTGTGTGTGTGTGTGTGTGTGCCCATTAAATCTCATGAACGGCTTGAGCTATCAACATACCTTCAGGGTATCAAGATATGGCCAAAATCTTGGACGAGTTCGAAAACGGGCACTCGGGGTCAATGTCAAGGTCACCAAAATGGCCGCCAAAGATCAGCTAGCTTTTATCGCTCGTCTTTAGCACCATTATATCTCATGAACGACTCTAGCTATCAACATGGAACATTCTAGGTATCAGGATATGGCCAGAATCTTAGTCATGGCCAACAGCATATTTTGGCGTGCAGTTAGCATTCGGCTCCCGAATGCTTTTTCATTCATTATTCAAGCTGTTGACTTGTTCTTCCACTATAGTTTTCATCACTTTACCTTTGGGCCCTATCTTACCGCACCTGTGGGTAGGAAGAAGAGGCAGGATGGGGGTGGTGGTGGTGGTGATGTCACACTGCTGTTGATTTACAGCATGGGTGTGTTTCGTACCATATGAATATCATGTAGGCTACTACATACAGCAGTGGTCGGGTGTTACACTTGGGTAAGGAAACAGTCACATTGAGTGCCATGTTTATACTGTATGCGTACGGTATAATCAAAACTCACAAAGGAAATGGAAGATGTTAGTGCATTTGAGTGCTGATGTAGTGTGACAAGTAAGGATGGAAGTTTGGAGAATGGAGTGCTTGAAAGGGTACTGCGGGGAAGAAAAGATGAAGTGCTTGAAAGGGTACAGCGGGGAAGAAAAATTGCTGGTTCATTGGAAGCAGTGATAAGAAACAGGGAAGTGAACATGGAAGTAAAAACGTTGCTGCATGACAGTATTATGATCCCCACTCTAATGGAAGCAAAGCTTGGTCCTTGTTGGAAAGACACAAGTCGAGAGGAAATGAGTTATATGAGTGGAGCATGTGGAGTTACATGGAGAGGCACTCTGACAAATGAGGAAGTGAAGGAGCATTGCCGTGTGGATATGGATGTGATAGAGTTAGGAGAAATACACTGAGGTGGTTTAGCCACGTGGAGAGGATGGAAAGTGAGAGACTAACTAGGAGAGTGCATGTGAGTAAGGTGGAGGAGGGGAAAGAGGGGAGAGACCGAGGATGAGATGGAGGGATGGAGTCGAGAGGTACCGGGTATACGAGAGAGGGGGGTGTTTGCTCGGGGGAGGGCAGCGAAATGGCAATGGACAGAGCGACATGGAGGCGTTTTGTTTAGGACCACGCCTTTTGGGACTAGGGCGTCTTGCTATAGATAGATTGGTAGGTACCGTAATCTGGTAGGATATACACAATTTTCACCGATATATGGCATGACAGTGGCAGAAGATAATATTTTAATGCTTATTAGCCATGTGCCAGAAGATAGTTGTAACAGTATATTCAGTTTTAGACAATGTACTTGGGAGCTATTCTTCTGGCTGCAGGTCGCATCAACCAGGTCATTCTGTGATCAGTGAACGAAATTTCCACTTGGTTGCCCGGATTAATAAACTTATGATCATTTCATTCCCTTAACTCATATTTTGATTTGTGGGAAGAACAGAAGGCATGGGATTTTTCTACACACTACTCTCCTTGTCCATCCTTAAAAAAAAAAAAATCGTAACTGAGAATTGCAGTTGCTGAAAGAACCAGGGGCACGGGATAATTCTACATTCCTATAGTCGCGGCGCACGACTCTGAGGTTGTCATTATCGTACTCTGGCAACCTACCATTCAAAATTGCGTCCGATTTCATGTCATATTATAAACGAATCATATTATTATGCACGAATATATTATACACGAATATTATTATACACGAACATATACACGAATCACATGCGTCTCATTATACACGAAATCAGACGCACTTTTGAATGGTAGGTTGCCAGAGCACGATAACAACCTCAGAGTCACGCGCCGCGACTACAGTTGATCCTGCAAAATCAGAGTTGCGACAGACAGCTGATCGTTAATTTGTTTGTGAATCAAGGCCTGCATTCTGGTCTCCCAGCCGACTGTCCTTTGAGCAATTGACCCAAACAATATATGAACGAGGTTAAGCTATCTCTTGTGTGTGTGTGTGTGTGTGTGTGTGTGTGTGTGTGTGCTTTCCAAGGTTCAGTTTCCGAAGGCAGCGTGACTAGAATCAGTGGTTCATCGGTGTCAGTAGACACTATCTTGGGATGGTGCCGGCGCGTCCATAAGCCTTTACAGACATAATCCCTCGTAACTCCCAAACACTAAGTTATTATTTTTTTTAAGTACCTTGCCGTAATTCTCATGATTGTGTGTATTTGAAACTTTTCCAAAGTAGCAAAAACGTAACGTTAACACGCTTTAAAACAACTGATAGTCATCTTGATTTCTCTATATTCATCTTATTACTATACTCCATCTTCTTTCTTAGACCTCTGTAGCTCTAAAATGGCAAAACCGATCACTTTTTTCTTTTCAGAGGTTCATTTTACTTTGAGTAGGAATCATCGTAGGTAATGCCCTATAAAGGCCAAAAATAATAAAATCGGTCAGAATTTAAGTACAAGGACAGTGTCAAACTTTTGGCCCATTAACTCAAAATGTTGTTGTTCAGTTTGGATTAAACTTGCTGGAACGATTTAGGGTCATGCCTAGATAAAAATAAAAAGTTTTTAGAACAATTGGTCATAGGTCAGCTTAAATCTTTTGATCCAGTTTGAGCCAGACTTATTGGAGGGGTTCATCGTTACGTAAGGATGAAGTATTTGAGAACAACGGGTCAGTGGTCAAGGTCACTATCTATCTATCTATTGCCAGACGCCTCAATCCCGTTTGGGGTGGCCACAAACAAATCGCCTCCAAGTCGCCCTGTCCCCCGCCATTTCACTCCCCTGCTCCCAACTCACACCCCCCTCTCTCATATACCTCTCCACCCCATCTCTCCATCTCATCCTCGGCCTCCCCTTCCCTCTTTCCCCCTCCACCTCACTCACATACACTCTCTTCGTCAGTCTTTGACCCTCCATCCTCTCCACATGGCCAAACCACCTCAGTGTGTTCCTCATAACGCTTCTTATCACATCCACATCCACACCACAACGCTCCTTTATATCCTCATTCGTCAGCCTGTCTCTCCATGTGACTCCACAGGCTCCTCTTAAATAACTCATTTCCACGGCTCTCACTCTTGACTTGTGTCCTTCCAACAACGTCCAAGCTTCACTTCCGTACGTTAGAGTTGGTATCACAATACTGTCATGTAGTAACTTTTTCACTTCCATGCTCACTTCCCTGTTTCTTATCACTGCTTTCAAAGAACCAGCAACCTTTCTTCCCTGCTGTACCCTTTCAAGCACTTCACCCTCCAAACCTCCATCCTTACTCATCACACTACCCAAGTACTTAAACGTACTCACATTTTCCAATTCCTCACCATCCAACCTCGCTGTACATTCACTGATTTCACCTCTCTCAAAGACCATCACTTTACTCTTCCCTACATTCACCTTTAGATTCCGTTTCTTACACTCTCTCTCAAACTCATCCACCAAGCCTTGCAGCTCCCCTTCGTCTTCACTCAACAACACGGTATCATCTGCAAACAACAGTACAGGGAGTTTCCAAACACTATCCTCTCTCACCAGGGCCACTCCAACATCCACTACCCTACCTTGTACCTCTTTTATTACCCCATCCATGTACAGATTGAACAACCATGGAGACATGACACATCCCTGTTTCAACCCAACTTTCAAAGAGAAAAATTCACTTAGTTCACCATCCACACGCACTGCAGCCTTCGCACCATCGTACATACTCTTCACAGCATTCAACAACTTCCCATCTATTCCATATATTCTTAACACTTTCCACAATCCTAGTCTATCCACCCTGTCATATGCTTTCTCCAAATCCATGAAAGCCGCATACAACTTCTTTCCCTTCTCTAGAAACTTTTCCACTAGAGATCTGAGAATGAATATCTGATCTACACAACCTCTTCCCTTCCTAAAGCCTCCCTGTTCTTCTCCAACTAATTTCTCTGTTCTTTCTCTAACTCTCTCAATAAGTATCCTACCATACACTTTTCCTATTATACTAAGAAGACAAATGCCCCTATGATTACCACACACTTCTTTTTTCCCTTTTCCTTTGTACAAGGGAATAATTATACCTGACTTCCAATCCTCCGGGACTCTACCTTCCTCCCAGGCCAATCTGCACATCTTCCACATCCATTCTACTACTATCTCTCCCCCATGCTTCAGCATTTCACCACACACTCCATCAATTCCTGGGGCTTTCCCTGATTTAACTTTCTTCATTGCTTCCACAACTTCTATCCTACTGATTTCTTCCTGTCTTCTCACCTCCCTCCTTCTTCCAGCCATTCCCCAGCCACTTATACTCGCATTACTTCCATCCTCTATGTTCAACAATTCCTTAAAGTGTTCTCTCCATCTGCTCACTTTTTCTCCCTTCTCCACTAGTAATCTACCATTTTTATCTTTCACTCCCCTGCTAACTTCACTTCCACCCTGTCTTACTCTTTTCACCTCTTTCCAGAACATTTTCTTACAGTCCCTCCACTTTACACTCAAATTCCTTCCATATTCCTCATCCACTCTCTTCTTACTCTCTCTTACTAATCTTTTCACCTCTCTCTTTCTTTCTACATATAACTCTCTCTTCCGCCTCTCAACTTCTTCCACGCCCCTATTTCTTATCCATTCATTGTATGCTTTTTTTTTTTGTGCCACAGCCCGTTTCACCTCTTCAGTCCACCACGCTGTTCCTTGCACCCCCCTCCGTCTTCTCTTCCTTCCACACACCACATCACATGCTGCACATATTTCATCTGTAAATATTCTACACACACCTTCCACGTCCCCCATCTGCTCCAACTCATATTTGCCCAATCGTTCCTCCACTTCTCTCTTATACTCTGCCTTTTTCTCATCCTCTTGTAACCTTTCCACTCTCCTTGCAACTACTCCTTCCTCTCGTCTTTCCCTTCTTCTATTCCTCCATCTTACTTGAACTTTAACTCTGGCCACCACCAAGTAGTGGTCAGAAAGTCCACTCCCCCAACCTCTATAAACTCTTGCATCCAATATACATCTTCGCATCCTTTCATCCACACACACATAATCAATCATTGCCTTCCTTTTACTCATTTCACCACCCACCCTTCTCATCACTCGCCATGTATACCTGTGGATCACAGCTAGGTCAAATGTCCGGTCATAAACCGATCGCAAGATGTGGTTGCTGGGCTCACGCAACTGCTTCTCGTTATATTCTCTAGAAAACTTTATGCAGATCAAGAGAGACTTTTCGAATGGAGTGGCTTAGCTTAGAACCTTCATTAATCTCTTTACTGCTACAACGCTTTGGAGCTTTCTTTTATATATATATATATATATATATATATATATATATATATATATATATATATATATATATATATATATATACACAGTATGTACATAGTAAAATGTATGAACGTGTAGGTGTACCACCACCTTCTTTTGTTGTGCAATTACTCTGTACACGTTTACAACAATAAATATTCAATCGGTCAACCGTCGGAACAGGGTCGAGGCTGGAAAATGACAAGTAATCTCATTCCTGCATTTTTTTAAATGGCACATTTTTGCATACTGCAGAGTTGGCTAATGGGTATACCATTATTTTTTTCGGGTGTACTTATGGTACACTATTATGGCATGTACTGCCATGCCTACATCTTCATATATTTTATTAAATGTAATTTACATTTACTTGTCACTTCTTATGGAATAAGTTTGATCATCGTTTTATTTCCTTCCTGCTACTTCCAGACGATTCATTCAGCGTAGGAAGGACCTCTGTGTAGCAGGGGTTAATGAAGTCTGACGGCTCTATTCCATTAACTTGAAGATTCCTAGGCTGAATCGTCTGGTAACAGCGCGAAAAAATATGTAATGAAGTGATTAAAAGGCCTAGCTCGTGTTGAACCAATACCCTGCAGACGCGACACATAGCAAATTAGCAAGGGGTGCACTACTGTATGTATAACGTCAATTTTTTAACCATACTTCACATTGCTCAGTGACAGAAAAAGACATTAGGCTACAACAGCTGTACATCCTTTCCATATCATTTCTTCTTGAAGCATCCTATTCGGGTACTAATATGTTTTTATAACAGCATTCATGATGGGCAGTCGGCAAATTTAGGTCAAACTAGTGTTAAAAAAAAAAAAAAAAAAAAACTCAAGTATGGTTGTACCTGAGCTAATATTGAACTGTTGATTGATGGGATACTAACAAAAGCTCCCAATTTTTGATAAAGCAGCGATCGGTCATACCGCATAAAACCCAAAGACCTAAGTGTTATGAGAATTTAAACTTGTTGCATCGTATCACACCAGAGGATGCAGTCATCAACGTTGGATAGCTTCACTTTGATCCCACTAAACACTGATATCTGACAAAGGGAAATAATTAGATCTGGTGGACACTTTACCAGTCATGGAGTTTCTTTGATATTACAATGAATCTCAATTTGAAGTGGAAGTATTTGACACAAGTTCATGACGGGAGGCCTGGGAACATGCTGTTTTTCCTTACAACTTTGCAAACAGCATAAATTCTATAATTTGCATATCAGTGGTTTAATTCCCCTCTGTTGCCCATTCATATCCAAACAATAAGGCTAGAATCTTCTACCAGTAACTAGTAGTATACGTCGAAGCGTTACGGTAAGCTTTCCAGTGCCAATAAACTTCCAGTATCAGTGGAAAAATTTTGTTGAAAACAGTAACGGCAACTTCCGCTGAGTAAGCACTGGCGCCGCCTGGCGACTCACCCTGAAAGTACTAGGTCATCTTCGACCAGGGACTCATGTTGGAGGATGATAAGACACTGTACAGTTTCTGAACTTACTCGTCGTAAAAATAGTACCAATACTTATGCCCCAAAAGCTGTTGCATGAATACCGAAACCACCAATAAAATCAATAGACAGAGACAGTGGCAAAACATGCTCTATTTTTCATTAAAAAATATGCGGTGCCTTTCTATTAATACGTTGACCATTTGTCAGAGAATAGCGTTGTATATAGCAAGTTAAATAGCACTGAACAGATGCATAAGGAGTTTTTTCTCAGCACCACTGACAGTAGTGACAGATGAAGCGGCATCTGACAGTCCTTAAACCAAGACAGTCTCGACGGCGCATCAGCTGGCCAGCCTGGGGACTGTCAGACATGGGTCGCCCCTGACGCTCTCACGGAGTCCATTTAGTCGTGTATGTGACGTTCATGCTAGAACAGAAGTACATTGTGGCCTGAAGGATGCACCTGCTATTGTGGCTGTAACACATTTATGTAGTTCTAGAACGAAGTCTCGAAATGATGTATAACTGAAGGTGAGTTCGTCGTCTGCAGGCAACTCAGCACGTCGTCTGCTGGCTTGTGGCGGGAAGGGTTTTAATTTGCGTGTATTATCTTGCCTGAATCGTTGCTAACGTGTACCATGACCATCTCCCAGATTCCTTAGTATATGTTTACTTTGGTGAGACAGTGATTTTTTTTTGAAGTTCGTCATGAGCGTGACTGTTGTGCACTAATACGAATATATGTGGTTGTGTTAGTTCATAGCAACGCAATTAGTACACGAAAACAAAGGTGAAAAAATGGACAAAGCGATCACCCGAGAACGTAATTAGACCACCTTAAATGGTTGTATATAAATACATAAAGCTTGAAGGACAATGACAACTATATAATAATGTTACGAGATAAAAGTAAAAAGTCAGTTCGAATGTTTACTCTCACGACACGGTGAAATAAATAAATACATGGAAGCTCTGAAAATTTAATGTAAGCTGCTTCATTATCTAAGTGTGTATGTAAATAATAAGGATATTGGTGGTGTTCTTATTAATGATGTCAATAGTTCAATCTTGATGAGTGTGATGAGCTGATAGTGACGATGTTTACTCTTGTATGTAACCCACTCACGATCAGGACAGTTTAGTATTTGTTCCAACTAATGCCTGACGATTTTATTTAGTAGAGTGAGTCATACGAGCCTGAGACTGAAACATTCTTAATATGTATGTATATATAACTGTTAAAGAACTATGAGGAAGGACTTTAATTAGTCTACTGACAGTTATCACAAGAATAATTAAAGGTTTTGTTTAACTGATAATTACGAAATGTTCGGACACTGTCATAAAAGTAGTAATTTAATAGGTTATAAATTGTGTAACCTCTGCCTTTCATATTGTTGCAGGAAATGACCAAAGCGAATGAATCAAGAAAGCGACCCCACATTATGTGAGACTGCAAGAATGTGTTCGTTGTCGTGTGACCTCCTGGCATGAAGTTTGACCCAAGCAGCGTGAAGTGTAATGACAAAACGTGAAATGGGAATATTGTGCATAACATGAAGTGTAAAAAACGCGAAACTTGGTAACGTGGATTGTAAATGCATTGTTACTGTGGCATGTGTAACGTTTACCTTGGCATAGTACCGGTACTTTGTTAACATGAAAAGTGAGTACCCTGCTTTCCTGGGAGACTTAACATCCTAGCGAGAATGAAGTGTGACTATAGAGCTTGTGCATCACGTGAATTATGAGTACGTTACGTGGAATAAAAATATCCTTGCTTAACATGAAGTGATCGAAGTGGCGGAGGGAAGTGCTTTTTCAAGTGTCAAGAAGTTACAGATTGCAATGCAAGCTTGAAATGATTATTGTGTACTTAATTCTATGAGACTTAGTGCTTATTCACTTCTACCATCAGTCTTAATACTGTCTGTGTGCACGATCTAGTGTTCAAGTGTCGCAAGGCGAGTGTAGTTTATTGTGGTGTGTGTGGTGTTGTGCTGTCGGAAGTATCCTGTTACCTCACCGCTTCTGGATTATGTCTCGACGTTGTAATCAAGAGATCTTCAGTGTCAAGGCTACAGTTTCAAGGTGAGTGAGTTTAAGATGTGGGATGCACGTTGAATGATGTCATTTATTTGATGATGCTGGTACTGTAAATACCGTATAACATATTCAGCTGTTGGACTTTATTAGTATTAAGTTACTAGTCTTGCTTTCCTCACATGGTTTTATTGAGGCTTTCGAACTGTAGAGATTGAAAAGTTACTAGAGTGCTCTACTAAGTTTAATGGATTTGGTGATAGCAGGCTAGAATACAAAAGACTTCCTTTGGTTCAAGGTGTAAGATTATACTGTATATATAGTATGTATGAACGGTATATATATATATATATATATATATAGATATATATAGGGTCTATATATATATATATATATATATATATATATATATATATATATATATATATATATATATATATATATATATATATATATATATATATATATATATATATATATATATATATATATATATATATATATATATATATATATATATATATATATCATCATCATCATCATCATCAGCCATAGCTAGTCCACTGCTGAACAAAGGCCTCCCCCAACCTTTTCCACGAATTCCTTGACTGAGCCGATCTTTGCCACGTTTTCCCTGCAAATTTCTCTATCTCATCTCTCCATCTCCTGTCTGGCCTTTTTCTGCTACGCTTACATTCTCTCGGTGTCCAGTCAGCAAGCCTTTGTCTATCAACTTGTACCTTTCCTTCTTGCTGGAGGTTTGCTCTCATTCAGCCAGTCCCAAAGAAGGGTGACCATTCCCAACCCTCTAACTATCGTCCAATTGTTTTAACATCCTGTATCTGAAAAGTTAAAGGTTGCTGGTTCCTTGAAAGCAGTGATAAGAAACAGGGAAGTGAGCATGGAAGTGAAAAAGTTACTACATGACAGTATCGTGATACCAACTCTAACGTATGGAAGTGAAGCTTGGACGTTGCTGGAAGGACACAAGTCAAGAGTGAGAGCAGTGGAAATGAGTTATTTAAGAGGAGTCTGTGGAGTCACATGGAGAGACAGGCTGACAAATGAGGATATAAAGGAGCATTGTGGTGTGGATGAGGATGTGATAGGAAGCGTTAGGAGGAATACACTGAGGTGGTTTGGCCATGTGGAGAGGATGGAGGGTGAAAGACTGACGAAGAGAGTGTATGTGAGTGAGGTGGAGGGGGGAAGAGGGAGGGGGAGGCCGAGGATGAGATGGAGGGATGGAGTGGAGAGGCATATGAGAGAGGGGTGTGTGGGTTGGGAGCGGGGCAGTGAAATGGCGGGGGACAGGGTGACGTGGAGGCGATTTGTTTGTGGCCACCGCGAACGGGATTGAGGCGTCTGGCAATAGATAGATAGATAGATCTTAAAAGTTTTCAAGTCTATTCTTAATAGAAAAATGTTAAAGCAACTTTCCTATCACAACCTTCTTTCTGATGGTCAGTATGGGTTCCGTCAGGGACGCTCCACTGGCGATCTTCTCACCTACTTTTCAGACTCCTGGTCATCCTCCTTTCGGGACTTTGGTGAAAGCTTTGCCTTTGCATTTGACATCTCAAAGGCTTTTGATCGAGTCTGGCATAAATCTTTAATTTCCAAACTGCCCTCTCATAGTTTCTGTCCTTCTATCTGTGCCCTTATCTCTAGCTTCCTTTCTGGTCGTTTTGTAGCCGCTGTTGTAGACGGCCATCGTTCTTCTAGATCTATCAACAGTGGTGTTCCTCAGGGCTTTGTCCTATCACCAACTCTCTTCCTTTTATTCATCAATGACTTTCTAAGCAGTACATCTAACCCTATCCACTCGTACACTGATGACTCCACCCTTCACCTTTCCATTCGGTTCCCGCAACGTCCATCTCAGCAGTTACTTCAGCAAACAAGGGATGAGGCTATGGCACACCTAATGTCTGACTTGGCTCGTATCTCTGACTGGGGTAAAAATAATCTGGTTATTTTTAATGCATCAAAGACAGTTTTTACATCTATCAACCCGACACAAAGACTTAGTTTTTACATTTATCAACCCGACAAAATCTTCCACAGGTACTAATGTTTAATAATACTCAGCTTAATCCTGCATCATCCTTGAACATGCTTGGGGTTTCATTTACTCGGGACTTATCTTGGAAAGATCATATTACATCTCTTGTCAAATCTGCTTCCAAGAGATTAGGTGTGCTAAGCCGACTCCGTTCCTTCTTTACTCTTGCACAATTGTTGACTCTATACAGGGTTTTTATCCCCCCCTGCATGGAGTACAACTCTCATGTGTGGGGAGGCTCCCCACATTTTGCTATTCTCAATAGGGTGGAGTCAAAGGCTGTTCGTCTCATTAACTCACCTCCTCTTACTGACTCCCTTCAACCTCTGTCTCATCGCCGCGTTGTTGCATCTTTATCTCTTTTCTATCGCTTTCCTCCTCCTACTGACTCCCTTCAACCTCTGTCTCATCGCCGCGTTGTTGCATCTTTATCTCTTTTCTATCGCTACCTCAATGGTCACTGCTCCTTTGAACTGTCTGCATGCATTCCTCCACCTCTACGACGGGCGCGTAGCACCTGTCTAGCAGCAAACTCTCATCCCTTTTCAGTCCAACTCTTTAGTGCAAGAGTTAACAGTTACTCCCAGTCCTTCATTTATGCTACAGGTCAATTCTGGAACTGTCTCCCTATGTGTGTATTCCCTGCTTCCTATGATCTCCAGTCTTTCAAACGCAGTGTGTCCAGGCATCTCGAAATGAATGGATGAATTTGGCTCTCTCTTGTATTTTGTTTTTCTCTTGGAAGGAACAATAATTGTAGGCTCCTGGCCTTTAGTTCCATCTTCCTCGCATTAAAAAAAAAGAAAGTTTGATGTCTTTCTCCGTACCAAGAGTAAATATGACTCCATCTTACTGACAGGGTTTATTGGAATGTTCAGTTCGAGAAATTTGTCATTTATTTATCTTAGTGGGGACATCAGCTAGTGAAAGGATTAAGGTCTATCGCCTATTTTCAAAGTGGATTTTAAACGAATAGATAAACTGCACACACACACACACACACACACACACACACACACACACACACACACACACACACACACACACACACACACACACACACTTCTTTGCAAGGAAAACGGGTATCGCTATGAGGAAAATCTAGTTAAAAAATGTTTGGTTATATATACTTTTTTTTTGTTTTTATATAACCTACAGATATCTGTATTTCTTCATACATCCCATATTTTTATTCCATGTAAATGTAGCCTCAAAATTTTATTTATTTTTCCCCGCTTGTAATTCCTTTTCCCGTATAAAGGTAGCGCACCGGATGAGAGGGATTATGAATTTTCGATTCACAGTTTTTTCTTCCATTTAAGGTTAGCGTACCTTACGGGAGAGATTGAATTAATATTATTACTATTACTATAATAATAATAAATAATAATAATAATAATAATTATTATTATTATTATAAGCAACTTTGGGTCTGGTTAGTACTTGGATGGGTGACCGCCTGGGAACACCAGATGCTGTTGGATATCCCTACGTGTCAAGTGGGGTTGGTGGAGGATTAGTGCCCCTCCCTGTAAAACAATTAACTCTAAGTCCTTGGCCACCCCGTCTGGGATACATGGCGTCTGGCAATGAATGAATGAATGATGAATTATTATTATCGAGCAGGTTTGCATCATTACTTCTCCCCGTGGCTGTACAATTAATCTGCCGGAACTGGCTATTAGGTTATGCATCATAAGTCCTCTGGTGGTGAGCGGTCAGTTAATATTGTTCTAGAATCGCTTGAAGAATAATGATTGGTGTGACGCAGGACAGATTCATAAAACAATTTCAGGTATTTTTGAATGCTGGAACGTTTCTAGAAGGAACCCTGTCCGTCTGTTTCGCACAAACTATTTTCGGAAAGGAGGTGTTTCACCCCAGTACAATACTGTATGGGGACTTAAGCGTTCCCCCTCCCCCCCCACACACGAAAGCACCACATCACACACCCTTTCACACCACATCACATAAAATCACCCTATCACACCGCACCACCCTCTTACACCACACCACACAAAATCACCATACCATACCACACACCACACTGTATTAGGGGCATTAACCGAAGAGTCTCGAAGTTCTTGCATCTGGTACTTTTATACATCTTCATCTCTTAGCCTAAGTTGTGCTCATGCATACACCTTCTTTGTCTTTTCCGAAAAAAAAAAAAAAAAAAACCAGTTGCGGCCTGAAATTGATTGTACCGGTATGTAAATCAGCGAGCTCCGAAAGTGTTGCCCTTCACAGTCATTAGCCCTCCCGCTTCTCTCCAAAAAAAAATAAAAAATAAAAAAAAATAAAAAAAATAAATAAATAAACAAACAGCTAGTTCCTACCACATGTGTAGGTGTAGAGTACTGAACTAATAGCTATAACAGAAGGATTAGATACATGAGGCAGATTTTGAAGACTGGTGCTAGGATCACTGAAACAAAATTCTATGATGTTATAGCCTAAATGAAGTGCCCTGTTGCCCAGCAGCAGTGAAAAAGTGTAAATTTGTGGGTGAAGAAAAAACTGCTAGGAGTCATTGAGGCAGTATTTCATGATTACCTGTGTGTTCTATCAATTTCCTGTTGCCGCATCCTGTGAGGGGTTGCCAAGTATTGTAATATGATCCCCAGTATTTCTTTCACTGTCATTAACTACTCATCTTCCCATGGTACACATTAGTCCCACTTGTATCCCACAGTTTAACCTTGTCCCTCCACTCTGTTCTTACTCTTGTAGTACCCTCATGCATTCTCTGAAGCCATTATTTCACCCGCCATTTGCTCCATAGGATTCAGTTATTCCAATATTATCTTTACTTTTTCGTAACGTACCATATCCCATTGGATCCCAGAGTTGCTGGGCGAGGCACTGTTCCGGGAGGATCCTAGGCGTACCGCCCTCCGCCTATCGGTTCATAGTCGCGAAGCTCATAGGGCCCTCCCCGGGGATTCCCTACTTTATTAAGGTTTGAAAATTCCCAGTTCTGTCCAATACTGTGGATGCTGGGCTCCAATGGGTTAAAGAAACGAATAGATTTGCCAGCCATTAAGAAACTGATAGATTTGCCAGCCATTAAGAAACTGATAGATTTGCCAGCCATTAACCCATTGGATCCCAGCGTTGCTGGACGGGGCACTGCTCCGGGAGGGCCCTTGGCGTACCGCCTTCCGCCTATCGGTTCATAGTCGCGAAGCTCATAGGTTCCTACCCGGGGGTTCCCTACTTTACAGTATTATGGTTTGAAAATTCCCAGTTGTGTTCATTACTGTGGACACCGGGCTCCAATGGGTTAAAGAAACTGATAGATTTGCCAGCCACTAATAGACTACAATATCTAGTATTCATTCTTGCCAGATATGTCGCTCTGTACGTGTTCGGTGGGTATAATCATGTGAGAGGAGCATGTAATAGAGTCAGTTGGGGTAAATAAAAACAATTTACCTTAACTTTGCATCACTGATCCTGTTTCAGAGCAAGTGGGCAGACATAACAACCTAAAACATGACATATGAATGAAAGTTCTACAACCAGTCAGTGCTGAAATTTTAAAGAATGTTTTTTTTTTTTTTTTTACCTCAGTGAATGGGGAAAATATAACCGCTCTCGGGGAAAAAAAAAAAAAAAAAAAAAAAAAAAAAAATATATATATATATATATATATATATATATATATATATGTATTTGTGGTAGGTGGGGGCGCTCACCATCCACTCACTCAATGTATTGCTGCTCTCGGGTGTCTGGTCTGTCCTCTTCTCCATCCTTCTTTCCTTCCATCTTCTGTCTTTCTTTCCTTCATTCTTTCCTCGTCCTTCTGCCTATGGGTGACTTTACACTCCCTCTTCTGTCTTTCATTCCTTCATTCTTTGCTTTTCCTTCTGCCTGTGGGTGACTCTACACTGAATGACAAGCCAAATGGTTTCCTGTACACCAGGGTACTATTTACTACGCTGGGTGGTAACCATATAACTAAATTTTGGCGCCTGGTGGTTTAGTGGGTAATTATTGTTCTCCAGTCGGATTGAGCCGGTGAAGGTTTATATCCAAGCGGTGGTAATGCTCACGTAATGCCACTCAGGGATGAGTGAGGTTGGTCACTCTCACCTTAAATGTCAGGACCGACTGCCTACCCCGGGCTCCTGCGCTCCTCATAGGGCAACGTAGGATTGGATGATGGATGGATATATATATATATATATATATAGATAGATAGATAGAATATATATATATATATATATATATATATATATATATAGATAGATAGATAGATAGAATATATATATATATATATATATAGATAGATAGATAGATAGATAGATATAGTTAGATAGATAGATAACAAAAACTCTGAAACTAATGGAATTACAGCTTCCAAAAACTCATTAATTTTCCTTGTTTATGACTACAACACATTTATACGTAACCTGTAATTAGATAAAAAAAAAATAATCAGAATACATTCTGAATATAGACACATGATTTCAGTTATGAACCAAGGCTTTACTTCCGCCAACGAAGTTGGGGGTTATGTATTCACCTGTGTTTGTGTGTTTCTTGTTTGTTTGTCCTCAAAATGTCTCTAAAAGTTCTCGATGAATTTCAATAAAATATTGTGGAAGAGTAGGCCATGGGCCAAAAAAGAAATGATTAAATTTGGGGGCAGATCCCAATCCGGATCAGGATCCTGCAATCACGTGACAGAGGAATGCGCTCTCTGTGTGTCTTCTTGTCCTTTATACTGTATATACTGGTATCTTACTTGTTTGGACTGATCCAT
Organism: Coenobita brevimanus; assembly: GCF_032717465.1. Classification (NCBI taxonomy): domain Eukaryota; kingdom Metazoa; phylum Arthropoda; class Malacostraca; order Decapoda; family Coenobitidae; genus Coenobita; species Coenobita brevimanus. The sequence goes on along the minus strand of NC_137017.1, from coordinate 2,652,618 downwards.
GCAAACTTCACTTTCTTCTAATGTTTTGCCTTTGTAGGAGAAGGAAATCCAAACTTAACTGCAATTGTTAAGCATTCGTGAACTTCTGCTTCTTCAGAAAAATAATTGTATTGCTTTCCATGAAGTTTATCTTCAACGTGAAGCTTTGTTTGACGTCACACTGCTGTTTTGTTGTATTTTTTGCTTTGTTCTTTTTTAGATGCAATAAGTAACGTAGGTTTTTTATTACCCCTTTGGGGGGGGGGTGTCTGTACCCGGGGTAAAAAACCACATTTATGCTGGAGTTGCAAAAGCAGGCAGGTCTTGTGTCTTGGTTTGCTCTTAAGGGCAACTGTCACTGATCACCTGAAAGCAGAATGAATGCAGTGCATTCAAAGCACCTGAGATGGCATTACTTAAAGTAAAAGTGCCAAAAAAGTTACTTAAAGTAAAAAGGCCAAAAAAGTTAAATGAGCAGAAAATGAAACAAAAAATCTTCGTTTGATCATAACCTGGCACCAAATCATTGTTGGGCAAATCTGCTTGCACATAATAGCCTATGGAGTATAGGTAGGCCTATCACCACATCAAAAACTAGAAAAATAGGCAACAGATAAAGATTGGCAGGGCTGTGTTACTTTTTACTCCAACTTGCCCTATGTTTTTATTTACCCCGATTGACTATATAAGTTTTGACAGCAGTTAGTGCTAGGGGAAAAAATACCCAAGATTTCTTTTGATGTTAGTGAAAGGCAGGAAAACCTAGGCTACAGTATAGGGTATAAAATTTACCGTAACCTACTGTATTTCTGTCCGTATAATGTCTGTTAGTCTCTGAGCGTATCTGTGTGTGTGGGGGGGGAGGGTTGTCTCCATACAGGTATGTGTCGGGGGGGAGGGTTGTCTCCATACAGGTATGTGTCGGGGGGGAGGGGGCTGCCGCCGTGTGTATGTTGGGGGGAGCCTGCCACCAGTTTTACCTTCCCTCGCTTTACGTCTCCGGTCACCGTATAAGCCAGCTACGGTAATTAAGTACATGTTAATAATCTGTTTATGGGTTTACTTACACACTTGACCTACTTACATGTAGCCCACGGTAGTGTATTGAAACAATGTACATATATTCCAAACGTCCTCTAAGCTGAAGAAAATAGTTTAATGAATGAAAGGGTTGTGTGCTACTAGTAAGGTACGATTTGTTAAAGCTTAGGGAAGACAGTCCCAGTTAATTATTTTAGTACGGTCACGTCTTTATTTTACTCCTGCTCCCACTGGCGATTTTAGTCATTGAGCTTTGGAGAACTCCTTATTGAAGGGATGTACTTAGTTCTTCAGATCCATTCAGTGCGATGCGTATTCACTGTATCATATGGTTTCGTTGTAGCCACTGGATCCTCTCAGTGACGGCTAGAGGTAAGAGGAGGAAGTTCCCCTACACGTGATCCTCTTAGTAAGAACCCGAGATAAGAGAAGATGAAGATTCATTTAGCTACTTGATTCTGGTGGCAGCCGGAAACAGAAGACGAAGGTGGTACAAGTTGTATGTGACAGCCGGAGATGAGGAGAAGGAAGTTCCCTACACTTGATCCTAAGAAGAGAAAAACAGAAACCATAGGAAGTTATTGACCCTCTTAATAACGGCTGGAGATTGGAGGGGAAAAAAAAGTTCCTCACACAGGATTATAAGAAGAGAAAAATGAAAGTAAAAAAGAATAAAGTTATCCACATTTGATCCTCTTAGTGACAGCTGGAGATAAGAGGTGTGAGGTTCTTCACGCCTTATCACCTGTTATCGGACTGTCGGATTCTTGCCCACTTAAACCCCTTCAATCAAAGGCCTTCTCATAGATTTCATTCTTTCTGCCACCAGTTTTGGAGACTTCGAACTCGAGGGGTAATGAAGAATTTTCAGCCACAAGTCCCAGCCTCCCTTCATTTATTATCTTTCCACACTTAATAGCATTTGGGTTGATGAATAATGTGAATCAACATTGAATAATATGAATCTACAGTACCAGTACTTATGAAATACTGATACCTTTTACCCAGTCTTATGGTAGAGTCCTACTTCCGTTCATGAATTGTACTAGTTCACTGAAAATCAGCACTGAATAGCCTGATGGAGAATGTTACGTTATATGACTGGTTAAATATTTAGCCACGTAATAACAAAGTAGTCAGTGTTCCTGATTTAATAAATAAGAGGGCTTAATTAGCTTACTATCGTTTCAGCCCGTATTTTGGGAGGTTCTAGGGTTAAATCTCATTGGTGCAAAGACCTTTTCATCTAAGACACTTCTGTCGGAAATCGACAATGACGGAATTTTTTTTTTTTTTAATCTAGCCAGTTTACGGCCAGAGCGAGTCACGTGATTTACTCAAGCCAAATCAGGTCAGGTGCTGCATGGCAATTTCCCCGTGGCTTCTGAGAGTAACAGGTGTTTTCCCATTTCTGATCTTGTTTTTCAGGAATGTAAGGCCGATAACTAACGTAAGGGTGGAATTTGTTTTGGGTAGGACTGAATTGCATGGGATCTGCGTTAGGTTAAGTGGGTTTAGGGTAGCTATATGCCTAGAATGGCTTGTAACTTAGTTCTTTTTATCTGGGGGGGGGAGGGGTAAAAAAAACTGGCCATTTCCGACAGAAATGAACATAAAAATCAAACAAATAACACTATGATATAAGAAATTATTTATCACCAAATCGAGTATGGGCTGAAACGAGAAAATTACCCAGCTTACTGGTTGTTTTCTGGTTGTAATTCATCGTAACGCAAAATCCATTAAGTAAACAGTCTCACCTACTGGCCAGTGACATGCGTGGTTAGGGGACTGATATACTTAAACTTCTGTGGCCAAATTATTATGTCACTTTTCCCGTATAATGCAAGGTGACATCGTATGAATTCCTTTAATCGTGGAATGTAGTACCGGTAATTACGGTTCACTGTATGGCCTGTATTATGGGGAAGTCCGGGAAACAAGTCAGTTTTACTCTATCTTGGCCTAAAATTGCCATCTCCATCTTGAATACGGAGTCACAGCAGGAGTTTAAATCCTAGAATATGATGCCAGTCACGAAAAAGTGGTATGGAGGGGATGTAGCGCCATACTGATGTCTTATTCCACTTCTGAACTAGCTACGTGAAATAAGTTGCAGAAGGGAAAAAAAAAGACATCAGGGCCAGGCTAAGGTAAAAAGGACTAGGCTATAGTCACTCCGCGAACTTTTTTTCAACACTGAGTCTTGGTCACTCGTCAGTTAAGGAAGCTCCCTACCACCTTTTCCTTTCCGGATTATTTTTACATACAGCTCAAAAATAATCCTTTGTGTGTTATTTTTGCCCTCCATGTTGGTACCGTATTTAAAAGATAAAATCAACATGCCAGAGAGCAGTAAGGTAAAGTATGGAATATAAATCGCTAAAGAAAAGGCGTTAGGGAGATTCGGGTGTTGGAGTAACCTTACCTTGCTCCAGTTGCTCGAGCTAACGAATGTTAAGTTCTAGTTGGCTTGCTTTCATCTGAGGGAACTGGGTCGCTCTCATGAATTAAGTCCTGGTTACATGAAACGGTGAGCTTCAGTTATTAGGTTCGAATGAATCTTTTTGGTTACTAGACAGATTTCCCTTCCGTCTGCTCAACATAGCTGAAAGGAGTTTGGGATGTCTGTCAGATATGCTGTAGTTGAGGTACGAATGGATCTTCTTGGTTACTAGTCAGATTTTTCTCTCCGTTTCAGTACACTTAGCCCCCAGCTGAACTGAAAGGAGTCTGAGATGTTTGTCAGATTAAAGTAAACGTGCCATACCGTAGTTGTTTTATTGCTGCAGGTCTGATCAATACAAAAGCTTATACGGTGTATATTACAGACAGTAATGAAGACTGTTAAATTTATATACCCCGAAGATAAATTTGTATTAGCCAACGTATTTCACAGTGACATACCGGTAGTTCATACACGATATTCGTCTTTGTGAGAAGGATTTCCCTTTGTGGTTGTAGGCTATATAACACGTTAAATAACACCTTCACTACAAAAGGGGTCTCTCAGGTTTTATAGTGTGACGTAGGCTAGGACATAATGAACATTGTCTTACGACTGAAGGAGTTGTGTACGCTGCTTAGGCTAGGTTTTGTATGATGATCGTTTTGAGTGCATTTCTTCTAATATAGTTAGGGTACGAATGGTTTATTAGTATTAAGATGTTTAATTGTCGTTGTTCTCGTACGGATGAGATAACAACTGCACATGCACGAAGAAATAGATACAGATAGCCTACCGGTACTGTACTCTTAAGCTGTTATATCCTATACTGGTATCACATGTATAGTTGTACAAGTGATTATATTTTTTTTATTATTAAACTTGCAAATGAACTAAAACAGATACCGGTACAGGTAGTCAAAAAACTGAACGATTCAATTGCCCTCAGTGTTAATGTCTTAAACAGCACAAGGTGGGTTGCTTATATGTCTAATACCAAACTTGTCTCCTAGGCTGTTGTTCCGTTTGGTTATGAGAAGCTGGATTTTATTTCTCACATCTCCCTTTTCGCGACTTTCGGGAGGGAAGAGTGGGGATTACACCTGAGCAAGGTTACCCTGCAACCGCCGGTGATCGTACCCCGGAATATAGGAATCTCCTGATATATATATATATATATATATATATATATATATATATATATATATATATATATATATATATATATATATACATACGGTATTTCTTTCATGATTTCATGATACATTCCATTACCTTAAAATTTAGTATCATTCTACAGTTCAACTGGTATGTAATTTTTTTAATTCTCCAGGGAGATGGCAGGCAGTAAGATAAATTATCTTTGACTTGTGAAATGTTTGAGTGTAGGCTTGGTTTCTTTTTGTCAGAGGTGATTAGATGCATATGACTCATAAATATGCTCATATCCACATGGTAAGGTACCATACTAGAATCTAATGTTTACTTTAATTTCTTAATGGCGTTATTATGGTTGGCTGCTGGTATGCTCCCTGCGTTTTAGTCAGGTCCCCAGGGAGCTTGTCAGGCTTCCTCATTGTGTTCCTGAAGGTGTAAATACACGAAAGCGCTCGGGAACTCTCCTGTTTCGGTGGATTGCAGAGTTGGGTAAGTGCTTTAACCCTTTTGATCCGATGACTTATTTTTCCATTTCTTTTTTTCTACCACCAGGCCATATTATTTAACTTGACAGACCTCTAGCAATGAAGAGGTTAGTGAAGGCAATATTTAACTCCTGTAGTTCAAAAAGCCATTCCAAAGCTGAATAAAATGGCCTGAAGAGAGAGAGAGAAAAGTATAAAAGATACCGGTATTGCCGTAGTGACGGTTTAGGGGAAGGAGTTATTGCCACGGACGAGCCTTGCAGTTTTGCGTTTGAATTTACGTTAGAATTTATGAAAGAAAACTCCATATTGAGCTTAGGTCTTTCTGTAGACTTTTCTACGTATGGGTGTCTATTTATGTACTGTATACCGTACCGTTAAATAGCCATTATTACTTAGAGCATAATATTTATACTGGTACGGCACCGTTACTGAAGGTAGTGCATATGTAGCCTAGTTATAAACCAGCGATATTCAGTTTAATATTTATACAGGTCCTTAATCGATAACATAAATCGCGGACAGTCACCCCCAGCGGGAAGAGACAAGGGACGGGGGGAGGAGGGGGGGGGAAGAGGAAAAGGCGAGGAGAGGCCAGAGACTGTGGTGGAAGTGATCAATACTGCAGGGGCCTCTCTACACTACACTACATAGTTCCACCTGGTATAAATGAAACAGGTTAGGTCAGGTCATTGGCAACTGGTATGGCTTAGGATAGGCTTTGGACTGGTGTGATTGTGAGGTGATTCAGGTTTTTCAGGTGTTTGATATAAGTTGTGTTTGGTGCGGTGGTGTGTTGATCGAGTGAGGTTGTCAAGTTAAGGTATGTTAGGTTAGATTAGGCAAGATGGTGAAGGGAATCAATTGAGGGTAGGCCTATGCGGTGAACTGGTGTGGTTGTTAGTGAGGTGGTTGAGGTTGGTATTGTGTCAGGTGAGATTTGTGTTGTTTTGTGTGTTGGTGTATTTGTGCAGGTTGGGTTAGATCAGGGCAGGGCAGGGTGGTAAGGAGGGATGGTTTGGGGTATCCTGCGAATTGGTGTGATTGTGCAAGGTATGGTGATCTAGGTTGTTTGGTGTCGTGATGTCTTCGTGCACGTTGTAATGTGTAGCGATTTAGAGATTGGTAATGTATAGTGACAGTATTTGTTTGGTATACTGTGTAATGGTAGGCTATGCGGTGTGTTGTTGTAGATTGTGTTGGTGTATGATATTAAGTGTAATTGTATAGTACTGTAGTGTTTTGGTATTGAGATATATAGCCTATGGTGTGATGATGCTTTTTTGGATGTTATGGTGTATAAATTGTGTAGTGTGATGTTTAGTGTGGTATAGTATGACCGTGTTTGGTTGCTTGTATGGTGTGACGATGTAGGCCATGGCGTGTTGATAGTGGTTGCTGTGATGCATGGTATGGTGTTGAATGTGGCTGTGCAGAGCGAGCAGTGATTTGTTATGTGGTTGTGTTTGGTGTGGTAATGTGGAGCTGTTGGGCGGAGCATATACAGTAGATCAGTAATGGTGATAATAAATAATGGTATCGTATTTTGCTCTATAATGGTTTGTATACTATAGTGTGTGTGTGTGTGTGTGTGTGTGTGTGTGTGTGTGTGTGTGTGTGTGTGTGTGTGTGTGTGTGTGTGTGTGTGTGTGTGTGTGTGTGTGTTGACGATTGATTTTGTCACATGTGTTTTGGCAGCCTCGTATTAGGTTTCTCTCTCTCTCTCTCTCTCTCTCTCTCTCAGACACACACACACACACACACACACACACACACACACACACACACACACACACACACACACACACACACACACACACACACACTCATTCACGCACAAGCCACTAGCAAATCAGGTGATCACAGTGCAGGTGCCACACAATTACCACGTGACGATGCATGGATAAACCCGTCCAGACGATTTTATTCAGCTCAGGGGAAATCATTTGTTCCCCAGAGGTTAATGAAGGATACATCAAATCCCTCTAATTCTTCAAGCACATCGTAAGCTGAAGAAAATCGTCGGGAGATCACGTAATAATGATAATAAAATAATCATCATCAAAGGGGGTTTAATAAGTGAAAGGTCAACTTCTCCGAACATCCCTTTTTGTGTGTAGCCTGTATAGAGCACAGAAACAACTTCTTCGGTGCGAGGATTTTTTCAGACGCCTCCTGAGGGTTTTTATTCAGTTCAGGACAGAGACCTGGTAGTGACAGGATTAAGTGTGGTGGCGTGACAAACGAGGGTGATTAGGAGGTTGATAGTTATAGTCGCTGACGTAACCGCTGCTCTCTCTCTCTCTCTCTCTCTCTCATGATGGCCGGTTTGCCTAACCCCTCATTCGTCACAAGTGTTCACCAGGAATATTTAGAAAGACGTGTTGAAACAACCTCACTCCTAATTGATTTTCGTGTTGGTCGGAAAAAAGTAAGACAAAAGAAAAGGAAAGGAAAGAAAAGCCTACAGAGTATATATAGAGATGTTCACTGATGAGACCGATGACGTGTTTTTTTTTTTTGTGTCTTTTTGCTATTTCCATTTTTACCTTTCCCGAACGGAGTCTGGCGAGTATTGTTTTTGGTCGAGTTTGTTTCTTTGTTAGCATCATTACGGAAAAACGGCAGAATGAAATTACATGAAACTTTCAGGATATGTGGGCACTGGTCCCAAAAGAAAATGATTAAATTTTGGAGGTAATCGAGTGACCTTGAAAGGTCAGAATCAAGGTCACGGATTTTCAGTGGGCTATAACTTGAAACCGGTTGAAGATAGAGGTATTTACTATGAAGAAAATACAGGAACTCGTAATAGGCTATAGGCTTTCATTTGGCACCAAGACCTTTGACCTTGATTGACCCTGAAAGGTCAGACTCAAGGCCATAACTCGAAACTCTTTGAAGATAGAGAGAGATTTACTATCAGCATACTGGAAGTCCCATGTTTTTTTTGTTTTTTTTTAAATTGGTACCATGACCTTTGGCCGTAAGTTACTATTATCAAGATATAGAAAGTCTCATACGGGCTTTCATTTGGCACCATGACCTTTGACCGTGAGTGACCTTGCAAGGTCATACGTAAGGTCACGGAAAACATTTGTGCCATTGCCTTAGACTTTAATGTACTGACAAATGGCAATAACGATTAAGTATTTAACAGCAATAAAAAACTGCTGTCGGCCGAGGTTTGTTGCGCCTGGCACCACTTTTTTTTTTTTTTTTTTTTTTTTTTGAGAGAGAGAGAGAGAGAGAGAGAGAGAGACTGTCGAAGTGAAGAGGTCTGATATAGCCTTCATTTGCCCGAAGCTGAATAAATTTTAGATAGCAAGAATAAATGAATAAAACACGCCATCGGATTGAATTTTCCTCTTCACTCCGTTTCATGAGGAACCGCATTAAGGTTAACCCTTCCATTGCCAGGATCTCCCCTAAGCCTGACTAAAATCGTCTGAGTAAAATCGTCCGTGAATAAACTTGTCCATAAGCACAATCGTCCGGGTAAAATCGCCTGAATAGAATCGCCCGTGAAAAATCGTGTTCGAGTAAAATCGTCCTTGAGTAAAATCGCCTGTGAGTAAATTAGTCCGTGGGTTACACGAATAAAACACCGCTACAGAAGTCGTCATCGCTCTGAAGAGGTGAATGGACGTATATACCTCTTCACTGTAAGATGACCTCTGACGGAACTGAATATAACTGTTTTGGCGGTAGCGAAAATGTATCGCAATTAATAATAATAAAAAAAAAGGTGTCATTGTACTGGAAGTTTTTAAAAGATTTGTGGGTCAGGTTTTAGACAGTGTATTTAATTAACCTATTTTTATGACCAGGTTTGCACGCTTAGGCTAACTTATTTTTCACGGTGGAGTCTTGTGTACCGTATGTGTTATTGTTGTTGTCCCGAAGCGATTTTTTTTTTTTTTTTACTTTAGGAGTGACCTTTCAAACTGGAGGGGTTAAGTACAACCGTCGTTAATCAGATCATTCTTAGATCTCTCTCTCTCTCTCTCTCTCTCTCTCTCTCTCTCTCTCTCTCAAGCTGAATAAAATCGTCGAGTACAAGCAAGAATTAAATAAAAATGACACCTTTGGCCTGAGGTGTTCACGATCGAGACAACTCTAGCAGCTGTTCAGTTCCTGCTAATACCAGGGTTTATTCAGCTAAGAGTGGGTCATGGGAGCCTGAGAGTGTCAATACTGTTACCATTAACCCCCTCATGGTCGGGCTAGCTCTTGTTATTTTACTCCTCCTGACGCCAGACGATTGTATTCAGCTGAGGGTGGATTATGGGGATCCTGAGTGACGTAATAAATCCTCTTGGCTGACTTGCAAGGTAACTGTGTATACCCTTGGTTGTGTAATACGACTTGAGAGAGAGAGAGAGAGAGAGAGAGAGAGAGAGAATGGGTTAATATGATTGTTAGCGATATTTGAGAGAGGGAATGTGTTAGTATGATTGTTGCCGTAGCCTACTTATGTATGAGAGAGAGAGAGAGAGAGAGAGAGAGAGAGAGAGAGAGAGAGAGAATGGGTTTATTTGATTCTTACTGATATGAGAGAGAGAATGTGGTAGTATAATTGTTGCCGTAGCCTACTTATGTATGAGAGAGAGAGAGAGAGAGAGAGAGAGAGAGAATGGGTTAATTTGATTCTTACTGATATGAGAGAGAGAATGTGTTAGTATGATTGTTGCCGTAGCCTACTTATGTATGAGAGAGAGAGAGAGAGAGAGAGTACGGTACAGTAGCTCAGCAACAGCCAAATACCGTGAAAAGGGGGAACTCGGCTATTTCCGACGTGTCCCCTATGAGAAAGAAAGAAAGAACGAAGAGAAAGCTAAAGAGAGAAGGAAAGAAAGAACGAGTGGGAAAGGAAATGCGATAAGAAAACAGGAGATTGGAAGTGAAGTACACGAGAGAAAATAAAGTGAGTGATAATTGATAGAGGCAGAGGTAGAAGATGCGAGGGGAATGGAAATGTGGTTAGAAAACAAGAAACGGGCTGGAGAGAGAGAGAGAGAGAGAGAGAGAGAAATATCGTAGGGATGGTAGAATATGGTATCGTAGTCTATATAGGATGTATTGTTGTGCCCCTATGGTCTGACCGTAACACAAATCCTCCTTAACAATGTTGTCGTGGTTCTGATGTGAGACGCCCTCACGTAGCGGCGCTGTTATATCCAGCCTGTTTCTTTGCCAGGTCATAGAAACGTCTCTCAACTCTCTCCGTATCCCCCGAAAGGAGGATGGTGGTCTGCTGGAGGAGGGAATTTTTAATCTGCAATCCACCGGGTTCACGCTCTGATAAGCTTAGGGTCACAGCAACAACGATGGCGTATTGTGTAGGTTATTTCTGCTGTTACCAGACGATTTTATTCAGCTTAAGAGAGCCACCTCGTGGAGAAAGAGTTAATGGAGACTGCAGCTATTTGACTCCTAAAAGTTGAGGCGGTGAGGGAGGATCGGTCCAGAGTATTATCGTTACGAGAAAGCAGGCGTGAAGGAGAATGAATAAGTAAACTAGAGTATAAGTAAACCTGTCCTGAGTAAAATTGTCAAGATGTAACAAGAATGAAGTAAAACGGCGTCATGAGGTTGAAGTTGTTGAGACTAAAGGCAGAGAAAAGGTGTATATACTTTTATCATGTTTTTCTAATGGTTACATAATGGGTAGCAACGCTTGTATTGACACATGATGGCCACGTGGTCTGAGGCGACATTTGGGATGAATGGCACGTGTGGCGCGCATGTTCGAATCCCAAAGAGGCGACTGGAGGTATTCGATCATGTAATATCACCAGGGTAGTAGGACCGGACTTAACCTACCATTCAGTGACTGGACTAACTGTGATAACCTAGTCACGGTCCTTTACACTTAGCAAGAGAGAGAGCGGGAGAGTAGTAGTAGTAGTAGTAGTAGTAGTACCGGTAGTAGTAGTAGTAGTAATTGGGTATAGTATAGTAGTTGTAGTAGTAGCAGTAGCCTTGTTGCAGTCCCAGGAAACGTGAATTTAGTGGACTGCAGGCTGAAGTTGCACCCCTTTCAACAATCCACCATCCTCCTTTTGGGGGATATGGAGGGAGCTGACGTCCACGGTTGTATAACTGGGCATTGCCACAGATAAATCAATCAATCAATCAACAATAATAATAAAGGTACCAATTCACTGGTGTATTTTTTTTCCCCCCCGTATGGTGTCCCCCTCCTTTATACACAGTTACAGTTTGTACAACTGGGATGCACTTAACCCATTCATGGTCGCGTCGTATGTCGTATTTTATTCCAGCTAACACCAGACGGTTTAATGCAGTTGAGAGTGCGTCGTAGCAGCCTGAGTTCATTGATATCATGCTCGTGATAACCAATACTCAGCTAGCGACGCATGATTTAGTTCAGAGTGTTAATCCTGGCGCCATGAATTAGCTGTGTAGAGTATATTTAGGCCTACATAGGCCGCAAGTACGTGTCTTCAAATTTCACACATCCTGTAAGCCTAAGTTGCGGATTACACACACACACACACACACACACACACACACACACACACACACACACACACACACACACACACACACACACACACACACACACACACACACACACACACACACACACACACACACAAAATACGTGCATCTGCACCTAAATAGCCTACATAGCTGTTGTGTACTCACGTAAGGTAGCGGAAACGTAAGCTATGCACATTTATGTGATTGTATGCAACTTTTGTGTGTATGCATGAATGTATGTACGAGCATGTTTGAACCTTGTGTAGGCTTTGTGTAAATGAATGCATGTATTTATGTAGAGAGAGAGAGAGAGAGAGAACTTAACTGGTCACCCCTCTTACGGGATTGACCCCCCACATCCGTACCCCTTATGATATCTGCTTCCACCCCCACCACCCACCAGCACAAACTCTGCACACACACCTATGCAATGCATACCACATGGGATGTGAGGTGTATACTTGGTGGTGCTTAGTTGATTTCCGTCTTTGGGATAGGCATGTGTTAGTTGACCTGATCACCATATTCCTTGAGGTTAGGAGGCTTCGTGGCACCTTGTGTTTTTTCTATCTTTTCTTCTTTTTTTTAAATAATGCCTGGTATTACACCTTGATCCCTTATTACGAGTGCACGATACTTATACTGTAATATGCAGGATTATATTATCATGCTGTAGATGTTCAGAAATAATCTGACAAGGAAAAGACGCCAAGCAGCCATGGTAACCTTACGAGAGCGTGGCTGTGTGTGTGATGCTAAGTCCTGCTTTTCCGAGTGCCTGCCGTGTCCTGGATGTATCTTGGGTACCCTTCAGTGTGGATTAGTGTGTGCCGTATACAGGGTCTCTTGGGGCCATTGATGCAGGTTCTTCAGCTTTGTACCCTTTTTGCCGGTTCTTGAGTTTTATTCTCCGGTTGCTGGTTCTTGAGCTTTTGCCCTGTCTGTCGGTTTCTGTTACTTTTGCCCTGGTTACCAAATCCTGTTCCCAGTATGATGTCATGTATATATTGTTGTGGATACCGTGTCCTGTGTCACATCCTTACGCATCTTGTGTTTCTAATCTTGTGTCATAGGATGTCCTCAGTTGTGTCCTGTCTTGTCTGTTCTCTCCCAAGTGCCGTGCCGTGTCCTAGATGCCTTACAGCGTGTTGCGTTTTGTCTCTCCTACAGTGTTATGTCCTATAATGTGTCGTATTCTTCAGTGTATTGTGTCATGTGTGCCGTACAGTGAGTCGTATGGTATGTGTGTTGGGGGGGGGGGATATGGGTGTGTGTGTCAGTATGTGTAGCGCGAGCAGAGGATGCCACGTGGGGAGCGGGGTAGAGCGAGATTTACGATTACCCAACTGGTTTTAGTGGCCCGTATCGCACCCTTGGCTCCAGGCGGTGGAGGGGGGGATAAGGGGGAGTAGAACGGGGTACGGGTTAGGGGAAGCGGGAGTTGGTGGGGTATGGGGAGTAGGGGATGGGGGGTTGGAGGGAGTAGAAGGTGGCGGGGATAGGACGGGTTAGGAGGGAACGGAGGAATGCACAACCCGTCGTTGGTAACGCCCTTACCCCTCCAAACCCGGCTTCTACACTGCCCTTAGCTGTTCTGTCCGTGTTTTGTAATTTCATTCCGGACCCATTAATATTTTAAAATCTCAGATGTGGCTGGGACAAATTTACTTTCACATACTCAAACCTCTGTTTTACTAGCCTACTGTCGTTCATTCCATTCCTGACCCTTTTATTTATCTTGAGTCTATAGCAAAGTATGCTTCGCATTACCTTATAGCTACCTGCTCAGCTGCAGTCCTTGGCTCCATCCCTTTTCTCCCTTTCCTTATATTCAATGGTTGTACTGAAATGACCAGGAGCCGTAATGTCGTCGGCTGAATAGGTTACCTTTTCTTTGCCATTTTCTGCATGTGTTACTTAAATGTTTTTCATGTTATCAGTGCATATGTGTCGTATTGTATATCGATATGAAAGCAATATAAGTAACGTGTGATAGGTTGATTTGGGGCGACCCTCTGGCCATTCTTCCCGTGGACTAAGCTGCCAAGTCCCGGGTCTTACGCTGCCGGTGGAGCGGTATCGGGTATTCATGGATGATTAGATCGATATTTTCTGATATGTTATTTATTAAAGCGATATAGATAGTATAGGGCACAATATAAGAATGTGGAATAAAGAAAAATAAATCTCAAAGGAGTAGGTGCTTGAAGGATGAGTGGGTTGATGTTCTGTGATACGTTATTTATGCAACATATGTCGATATTAAAACGATATAAATAACATACGCCACAGGAGAGTATATAATATGAAAAAAACAGAAAAATTCGCGAAGGACAAGATGCTAGGAAGCCTCCCAGTTTGACGAGAATACGGTACAGGGTGGTTCATAAATAACACCTCTTCCACTCGCTCGGGCGATTTCTCGTGCGTAGCGGGAACGGCGTCATTCTTATTTTTTTACACCCACAGCCACACCCACGCCCACACCAGCAGACTGTGCTGTCCCCACAACGCTTATCATCACGCGAGTTGCTGGTGGAGCGGTGTTTATGGACCCCCGTATATATTGAACTACTGTCCTTCATTCCATTCCACATTCCATCCCTTGAGTGGGTGTAGCAAAATGACCTTCACTCTGTCTTACCCAGCCTCAGTGCAATCTCTCTTTTCTTTTTATTTTTTCATCCTTTGTTTTTTATGGGTCTCAGAGGCGACTGTGACAGAAAGACTTCCACCCACAAACCTATTTATTTTATTTTATTTTATTTTATTTCTTCTGTCTGTCCGTGTGTGTCTTTCTCTACTTCTTTCTTTCTTTCTCCCCTTTCCTTCCTTCCTTCCTTCCCTGCGTTCTTTCTTCCTTTCTTCTCTTGTCCTCTTTTCTGTATTTCTTCTTATCAGAGGGATGACTGTGACAAAAAGACCTGGTGCCATCGTTACCCTTACTCCACGCCTGTTCTTCATGCCATCTGCTATCCCTTTTTTCTAATATCTGGCTGTGGTAGACTTTCACGCCGCCCTACCCCGAATCTCGGCTGTAGTTCTTCTTATCCTCTGTATCCCGCAGTCTGCAGGTATGTGTTGTTTGTCTGTCTGTCTGTCCTTCTCTGTCTGTAATAGTTTATCTTTATCTGTATATCTTTTTGTCTGTCTGTCTGTCTGTCTATCTGTCTGTCTATTATATCCATCCATCTGTTTCTCTGCCTATCTGTCTACAGCACGTATATCTATCTATCTGTCTGTCTCTCTATCTGTCTATCTATTCTCTCTCTCTCTCTCTCTCTCTCTCTCTCTCTCTCTCTCTCTCTCTCTCTCTCTCTCTCTCTAGTCAGTATGTCTATCCATCTACCATTCTATCTCTCTGTTGTCAGACGCCTAATCCCAGAGCTGGTCTAGGGTGGCCGCAATAAAAAAACTCTACCAGGCGACTGTTATCGCCACGCATCACCGCGAGCGCATTCCACCCCAGAAAACCTAGCATGCAATGATGGTGGCTGAGATAGGGTGTTAAGCAGCAAGCTGGTGTCGGGCTCAGTTCAGAGAAGAGAGGATGTGATGGGGCAGTGGGGAGGGGGGAGGTAGGAGAGAGAGATGGTGAAAGAAGAGATGATGGGGAAATGGTGCAAGAGAAGATGCTTGGGAAATGGTGCAAGAAGAGACGTTGACCAAAAAAAAAAAAAAACGATATATGATACCTTTAGAACAGCATTGCCTTCATCAACCAGCCTATTATTTCACGCGTATCACAGTTTTGCTTTAACCTTTGTATTTTTAAAGATTTGCAGCAGCAGAATCGAATGGATTTCCATGAAAAAGTTACTGTACATAAATGTTCCAGTATTTAGTTATGATTTTCTAGACACCCGAGTTAGGCCTAGCTTTAATGGCATTGCTGTTGTCTCATACGGTATGAATACTGAGAAAAATTAGATTCATAGGACGTTGGAGGAATGGACAGTAATTACAGGCAAAACAATATGTACGGGATATGTTCTCGTGTGTGTGTGTGTGTGTGTGTGTGTGTGTGTGTGTGTGTGTACCAAAGCAAAGAAGGAATAGGTTTGTGTGCGGTATGTGTAAAGAATTAACAAGTACAGACTGTGGCGAGAATGGAGGTCAAAGAGAAGAAAGGGAAATGTCGCTAGGTTCTTCCTTGCTTTCCTCTCTCTCTCTCTCTCTTTCTCACACACACACACACACACACACACACACACACACACACACACACACACACACACACACACACACACACACACACACACACACACACACACACACACACACACACACACACACACACACACACACACACACATTCTGCTTACAAATGCTCGTCCGTGAGTGTAAACCAGGGCTCGCCTTAACGATAACATTGCTCGGGGTGTGAAACGCATGACAGGTTATTTATATTGTGCATTTCTCATCAGTTTCGTGGGCTGTGTTGTTTTGTATGTTAGAAAAACTCCCCACATATGCAACCCTTATACAGGTAAGTCGTAAAAGAGACGCAGAGTGTGTACTGCACCTTTCCTGATTACTTTTCCCTCCTTTTAAATGGTGTGTCAATTCCCATGTTTTCCCATTTCCTTCTGGGCTATCGGTATCTCGTCCCAAACTCCTATTTTTGGAGTGCATGCGGACTTCTTGCTCTAGTGATATCTCCTATAGCGCCTTTTTTCTGATGAGCAGCACGAAGCCTTTTCATTTCAGTGGATGGTCGAGTAGCTTGTCTTTGTCGTCTCTCTCGTTTCAGATTTTAATGAGACTGGGAAAGCACCTTACATCTGGATGGGGATAGTAAAGATTATAGTTAACCCCTCCAGCCGGAAAAGCTGCATCTCAATCTGAATAAAATCGTCCGGTGATGGTAAGACTAAACGAGTAAAATACGCCATCAGATTTAAGGGGTTCAGGAGTGTCTGCAAAGGGGAAAAAATCATCTGACTTTTGGTCCTTTCCAAGCTATTAGTTTAGTGGGAAGACTGTGAGTGTAGCTGTTGTATGTATACCGTGTTGTCAGAAATGGATGGTAAAGCAGAAAGACTAAGGTGGTGATATCGATCCTCTTCTGGGAAATGGAACAGTTTGAAAAGTTAAATTTTGTTAAAGCAAATTTTACTGTGTCTTTCTGAAGATCCACCAGCATACCATAGAAAACACCCTAATTATCTCTCCGGTACTGAATATGGTATCATTACCTTAGCATATTTCAGTGTAGATGGTACCCCAAATACTGTAGGAGTCCTCCCAGGTGGTGATTAAAAGGTGCATGATGCCATTTGTTGCACTGGGAAGACGGCTAGGCTTCAGAGAACGAACCGATTAGCATGTTCCTGGAATCTGAAACCGGTACAGTCTGGAACAAAAGATCGCTTAAAATTTCATTCACCCCTGTTACTTCTCACTTCCGTGTTCTGGCTAGCCTGATACCGGTACCCGTACTCCTAGGTTGATAAAGACATGGTGTGCTCCTCTGGTCTTAACTTATTCTCTTTCATAATTATGTTGCGTCAGGAGAAAAATGACGAACATGCTCCAAGTGAGAAGTAAACACAGTGGAGTAGTAGCAAGACTCTGGTCCCAGACTGTACACACACACACACACACACACACACACACACACACACACACACACACACACACACACACACACACACACACACACACACACACACACACACACACACACACACACACACACACACACACAAGAAAAGGAAAGAAAAACCACTCTGTACATTTCCATATTCGGCGTTAGTACAACTTTATTTCTTCTGTTTCCCGTGGCGACAAGTAACTTTGACTTGCCTAACTTAGGTGGTGGTGTGGCGAAGAAGCAGAGTAACTTGACTTGCCTTAGGACGAACCACCTTCCTGCCCCCCCCCCTCCCACAACCCCATATTGTACTCCTATCCTTCACTCCCCCTCCCCCAGACCTTCACATTGTACCCCCTGCTCATGCCAATCTCTGGCGACCCTCCTCCCCCATCACCTTCACATTGTACCCCCTGCTCATGCCCATCTCTAGCGACCCCCCCCCCCCGACCTTCACATTGTATCCCCTGCTCATGCCCATCTCTAGCGACCCCCCCCCCTCAACCCTCACATTGTACCCCCTGCTCATGCCCATTTCTAGCGACCCCCCTCCCCCTACCTTCCTGGAAAGTATGGGTGCAGCTGAGTTTAAAAGTTCTTGGTAGAGAGCCTTAACCCTTTCAATATGATGGCGTATTTTTGAGTTTATTTTTGCCTCAAGCAGACGATATTTTCCACCTTAACAGAGCTTCCTAGTATTGAAGAGTTAAAGAAGGCTGTACCCTTTTAGTTTATGTTAAACTGAATAGATTTGTCTGCAGGGCTAAATGGAATAAAAAAAAAGTTCGTGATGGAATTGAAGAGGTTAATTCATCACACAGGCAGTGCTTGAGTAACATCATTGTCCAGCCAGTATGAAAAGGTTGTCAGGCCGGTAAACTAGATGTGGACTGACAGATACTCCTGACTGTCATCGTACACGTCCTATTCTGTGTTGCACTCACTGTACAGTACTATGATTTTTTTTTTTTTTAACTTGCCTGCACAATACTTCTCGCTCACATCCCTACTCCCTACCGTGCCGGTCTGCTCGATAAGCCGCTATATTACAGGTACACAGTAGTCAGGAAATTTAACTGTGTTTTTGGTTTTGTAGGATAAAAAATACACTATGTACTGTGTTTTTTGAACATTCATCATTCACGTAGCTAACGAAAAACGAGATATTATATTAAGTGAAATATATCAAGATTAGTTTTGACGTCTGCATAGGATATTAGAAATACCGGTATAAAAAATATGCTATTAGCATATACCCGATATATATATATATATATATATATATATATATATATATATATATATATATATATATATATATATATATAATATATATATATATATAAGTAGTGCTGTTAGTTTAGATCCTTTTTTTTTTTTTTTTTTTTTTTACGTCAGACGATTTGCTCAGCGTATGGGAGACTTTAATATTGAAGGTGTAATGAACTGTCTGTATTAACTTCTTTATTACGACGGTAACTTATTTTATTCTTGTTGTCACCAGGCGATTTTGTTCGGTTAATGGGAAACCTCATAATGAAGAGGTTAATTTTACTCTTGCTGCTGCCAGACGATTTTCTTTGGTTTATGTGAGACCTCGTAGTGTAGGAGTTAAATTTACTGATATGCTGGTACTATTTTTATCTGTATCTGTGAGTATGTAAGCTCTGATATTCCATTGTCTTTATTCAACAGATTGAAGGCATGTGGTACGTAGTCAAGGAGCAAAAAGAAATATGTGAAACCTTTTGTATATACTGTTGTCCTGGTAAAATTTTAGTATTTTATTGTGGTTAATCGCCGTTGTACTTCCTGCCTGTTGTTGATCGTCGACTGCGAGACATTCCCTCATAAAAGCGAACCTATTTGACTTCTTCCATGCGCGCCTCTCACTTTCCTGGATGTTCAGACCTCTGTAAATCAGAACATCTCTCACAGCATCTCTCCACCTTCTTCTCAACCTCCCCTTGCTCTTACTTCCATTACCAGTAGTTCTTATCTGTGTACATCTTTATCACTCTCTCGTCACCCATTTTCTCAGGGGTCTTATATGCAATTGTTAGTTTCGTCATACCCACGCGCGCCAAGTGTGGGTGAGGCAAGTCACTCCTCCAAGGGCAGATGGTGGTGGTAGGTGGCATTCCCCGGCCTTACTGAACACCACGTAGAGCTGCGGACAGACTCAAGATCATTTCCCTGCCATAACTATACCGTTTTTACCTTAACTCGGCATAGATATTAGTCCTTTTGCAGAATAAGACGGTACTACGGCACAACATCCTTTCTGTAGCTCTTCCTCGTATTCAAGATTGATCGTTGGCAACTTAGGCCAGGTTAAAGCAAAAAGAGTACAGGATTTGTCGTTGCAGAAAGGACACAGATGGCGGAGAGCAGCATCCTCTCAAATACCGATATCTCCTGTTCTTTCTGCAAATCCGACTCGAGTACGGCTGGTAAATATTAGTACGATACCGGTATCACTTTATTCTCCCCTGAAGATATGAATACAAGAAATCTCCTGTAACATTTCGTGTTTTCTTCTTCTTTGTGTAAATTAGCACTTATAAGTAAGTACCGTAAATAAACACCCGATTTGTCAACAGTATTTCAGTAAACAGGTGAAGGTCGTTTTCTGAAATGAAAAGCCGCAGGCATTGACGATAGTAGGATTGTTACCGTACTGTAGTAAGACTCCTAGCAGATGGTAACAGTTGATTGGTGATACTGGCAGCCATGGTGGCATATCCACACTACTAATAGCCTATCATCATCACCACCACCACTGGTTACAGCCACTGTCACCACCACCTTCACCGTTACACTCTCCACCACCACCACCACCACCACCTCATTACCACGTGAAACCCCAGTAATCCCAGGCCTCTCCTTACCCCGCGCCATGGACAGTATAGTTCGCTGGTTATGGCGCGGTTGTTCTAACCTGACCGAGCTCTCTAATCCCTCTGAGCTTAGTTGATGGTCAAGTATAGTCTGATTTGAGGGGCGATATGACAGTTACATTTTTTTTTTTTTACCAGATGAAGATCGTTAGCCCTTATCAGCCCAGTTTATGACCAAGTGTAGGTTGATGTGAGGTTCGATTTGACAGGTAATGTAGTAGACTCATTCCAAGCTCTAATTAATGTAAGGCTTATTGAAGTTCGTGCAGCCATGACCTAGTTTTCAAGTTTAAAATTGCCCAGTTCCATCAGGTGAAAACAAAGTGACTGCATTGGCGAGTTCGCCCACCCCTGCCACGCTTGTCAGTCAGGTGTCACTCCTACTGACAGCTTACCAAATATTCAAGTTGTGAGAGTTACTCAGTTCCGTCGGGTGAAAGCAAACCGACTAGCCTTAATTGGCGCAGCCTCACACTCCTGCCATGCTTGTCAGTCATGCATCACTCCTGCTAGAGCTTACCAGGTGGCCTAGCACGGGACCTGTCACGTGGCAGCATTGTCTAGGGCTCATGTTCTTGTCAGTAGAAGAGGCTGTCTTGATAGTTGCATTTCCCTTAGAGACTGATTTTCGATATTCCTCCTTTATAATCTTTTGAATGCTTCTTGTATGATTTTAATTCCGACATAGTTTGCATAAGTATCGTGGGTGTGAATAGTAACTTGCTGTATACAGAAATAAAGAGTTCAGGTATAGTTGCTAGGGAGCTTCCATAACCGAGGAGTATGCGACCCAATGCTTCCCCTTCCTCACCAGTAGCAGGAGTGTGGCTTGGTTGTGAGTCTGCACGTTGCTCAGAACCTGTACATACAGTAGGTGCAGCACTTACGAACAGCAATGCAGTGGTGAGGGCCAATCTTGCTTCGCAAAGCCATCAGGTAATCGTACATTCAAGGTAATGTCAGCGGAGGTGTAGCCTTTGTGTCACCATAATTATCATTCTGTCACAGAATATCATGGTAGTGGGTGTGTACAATTCACATACTTCAGTAGGAATAAAAGAAGTTGGGAGGCTGTCTTATAGGATGCATAGTGAAATGGGCACTCGAACTCATTTTCTGTTTTCTCAAAAGATGTGTCGTCCACAACTAGTCTAATCACTTCGTATCACTTGTGAAGTAAACCATTCATAGGCTGTGTTTCACAAGTAGTGTCATATTCTGCCATTGAACAACGAGAAATCACTGCAAACCGACGAAAATTTCCGCCTTAAGGTAGGCAAACAATAGTGCGAGTTCATACTGTTGCAACTCTCTGATGAATAACAGAGCCACTAAGTCTTCCTTGTGAAGATTAATGTAAATGTATAGTTTACATTCGGTGGAAATAGTGGGCGGCATTATTAGCGATAACCCCGCCAGTTGTTAAAGTGGTTAGTGATGTTCTACGTGGAAGCGGTGCTGCATTTTTTGTTGCGAGAGATAGCGGTACCGAAGGTGGTGGTAATTTTAGTATGGGTAGTTAGCGTCCACCTTGCACACTGATTCTAACAACAAAACCACAAGTACTCTGTGTTCCTGTCCGTCTTGTTTAGGGCAAAGAGCAAGAAGCAAAACTAGATTGATGATCAGCACCACGCACATCAAGTAGAAGAAATGCGTCTGTGAAAAACCAATTTCTCAGACAAACTCAAGGTCGGTTATTGAGCATTAAATGGCAGAAACAGAGCAAGAACCAGAATCATCGTCGTACACCTTATCAGTGACACAAACAGTCAGGAAACTGTAAAGAAGGACAAGAGCAACTAGATGTAGTCTATTTGGGGAAGAAAAAGGTAGGGGAAGGTGTCTGTGAGACCCCTATTTACCTACGGTACCTGATTTGGGTTAATAATAACAGAAGGGAGTACAGCCCATAAATAGATGTTTCCATTTTTCAGCTGATACTCTTCCTTCATTTTTGAAACTCCTTTTGAGATACTGGTAACCTGATCGCAAGCAGGGTGACCGCTGACAGGCTTCAAAAATTTCGTCAAATAGAGGGTGCTTCAGAAAGATGTTAACACTTAAAACTAACAATACACTTTTATACGTTCAGAGTTATAAATAGGCCTAGTCAGACGGTGTCCACTCTCTTGCCGTCATTATCAGCACATTCGTGGACCATTTCAGTCAGCGGGAAAGAAAATGTTAAAAATATTTTCCATGTAACCGTTAACATCATATTGAAGCACCCAGTTCTTTTTGGCCTTAGTGTTTCTGATGCTTAGGTAGGTCTGCTTACTGAGTAGGGTAAGCTGTAGAAAAAAGCATTTAGAAAAATGTTTGGCTGCCTTGGGCCTGACTGCCAGACGGTTAGGGTTAGGGTACCTTAGTGTAGTTCCTTTAGTAGCTAGATGTTGTTAACCATATCCCAAGAATGGCTAACGTTGTGGTTAGCAGTCTTGGTTACTGGGACTTGTTAATATCCTGAGGGCGGGGTGAGAAGCCTCAGGTCGTTGACACAAAGCCCAGTTATTCTTACCGCTCCATTCGTTATCGTATGGATGGAGGTTTGGTGCAAGATTTTCATTGTTGCATTTAGCCTCATTGTTTTATATTATCCTTAACACGAGCGGTTGAAAATTTCATTTCATACAGAAAGAGTGGATGATAATTAGTACAGTACCCTACATTCAAAACAAGAATTATTTTAAAGCTGAAGTTTTTCATTCATTCATTCATTGCCAGACGCCATGTATCCCAAACGGGGTGGCCAAGGGCTTAGAGTTATTTGTTTTTACAGGGAGGGGCACTACTCCTCCACCAACCCTACTTGACACGTAGGGTTCTGAGAGAAAAATACGGCGAGGGAAGACCGTAAGGCCACTGACCGAAGGGTCATAAGGCGTAAGCGATATATATTAATGCAGGATAAGTGCTCGGATGCATCGGCACTGAGGATTCTGTCGATAACTAAATTCAGCTTCACGTAAAATTAATTAGCTACAAGTATACCTAAGATTAAGTACCAGCCAACCTGATATTAAAAACCATTCTACCTAAAATTACATGCCAGTCTACCTAAAATTAAATACAGGTCAAGCGATAGCTACTTAAATACCATTATACCAAAACGTAAATACCCTATCAGTCTTCCTAAACAAAAATACTAGTCTACCTGAACCCAAATACCAGTCTACCTGAAATTAAATGCTGGTCTACCTGAAATTAAATGCCAGTCTGCCTAAAATTAAATACCAGTCTACCTAAAATTAAATGCTGGTCTACCTAAAATTAAATGCTGGTCTACCTGAAATTAAATGCCAGTCTGTCTAAAATTAAATACCAGTCTACCTAAAATTAAATGCTGCTACTAGCCGTAAGTGAATGTGGCTCTTTATGCAGTTTCATGACAGTTTGTTCGATCGGGGACTAATGATCTCTATACAAGGTGCTCCATATATGACGCCCATTTTTCACTCCGCCGGCGATTTCTTGTCTCTTGCGGTTGCGGCCCAGTCAGCCTATCAGTGTTTATCCTGTTATGATTTATTTATGCCCTGTCCCCACTGCCACACCCAGGCCCACACCAGCAGACTGGGCCGTCCCTGCAATACACAAGGTACTGCCATGTGAATTTCTAGTGGGGCGCCATGTACGGACCACCCTGTATTTGACCACATCTTCCACTCACTCTCCTTTAGTAGCTGGTATTCCTTAGCTGAGAGGGCTTTGTGTGTGTGAATACCCACAGATGATTCCTTGATGTAGTGCGTCTGGGAGGAAAGTGACGGCTGACATGCCTATGTGTAAAATAGACGCGGTGCAACAGAAGGCGACGTTTTGCCCCTGACTGTTCCAAGTTCAGAATAAGTGGCTTGAATTATTACTAAATTGGAGCTATTCAGTGTTCGTAATGTGTATATTTGATAGGGTGAAGCACCAGCATAATGTAGTGGTGGAAAGTATTAAAATTAATATAACAACGCCTTGCGATTCGTCATGAATACATTGCGGTAAGATACGTCGTAAATATGCGTTATTTGTTCATATAACATTTGCATAAAGAGAACACAAATAGTACCGTAGTGGTTGTAGCAGCAACATTTTTAATTATTATTATTATTATTATTATTTTTATCATTATTGTTATTACTACTACTACTAGTAATTGTGATGATGATGATGATAGTAGTAGTATATATTCTATTCAATATTCCATGTTCCTGTCCGGTTCTGTCATATGGTCTTAATGTGAAAAAAATTGTCGATGCTCATAATTATATACATATATATATATATATATATATATATATATATATATATATATATATATATATATATATATATATATATATATATATATATAATGCCAACACCGTACGAGGAGGGAGATGACAGCTCCTAGAGGGGGAGTAAGGGGGAGGGCTAAAGGTCAGTCCCTTATTTTCCTTATTTTCTTGTAAGGAGACGAGAGAGAGAGAGAGAGAGAGAGAGAGAGAGAGATTGATAATAATAATAATAATAATAATAATAATAATAATAATGTTTATTTCCACCAACAGTGGCTATTCTTGTTACATAATATATACACAAAGTATTTACAATACATGACTGAAGAATGACAGCCTAATTTTTTCTAAGACTGCAACCTTATTTGGGTACATGTCCTGTAGCATTATATTTATACAATGTGTTGTTACATGTTTAATTGTATCATTATTTACATTGCAGTTTTAGACGGAGAATCTTCATATATTTATTACAGAAGTAGTGAAGAACTCCAGTAGAATATACATTACATATGGGTTACTTCATAGGTTCTTCCTTATCATTATACACTAGACAGGTGAAGCAAGTAAGTGTAACCCACAAAGAGGTGAAGGAATGAGACCCGTAAAACGATCACACAGGTCAATATTTCCACCTCGTCCATCATCCGAACACTTGCGCAACACTCGTCTCAGCTAAATTCCTCTCGACCCGCATAGGAGAAGTGAGGCTAGTCAGTGACCATAGTGCCTGCATTGAGACAACCACGTGCCGCAAAGTGGGGAGGAATGTGTAGACAGTCAGTGTGTTTGTCGGCATCTGGAAAAGACTTTGGTGGTATAGCCTGTAAGATTAAGTGGTAAGATTATTTAAGTTTCAAGAGTCATGTGATATAATTTGTAAGATTATTTCAGGTTCAAGAGCCATGTCCAGCCAAACACTAAAGTCCATTTCGTCTTCCGTGCCTCTTCCACATTGCTGCATTCATTTTAAGATGATGCAAGTTGTAAGATTATTGAAGTTGGAAAAGCCGTGTACAGCCAAACACCAAAGTCGGTTTTGTTGTCCCTGCCTCTTTCCTGTTGCTGTATTGGTAGGGGCATTGAATGAGGCGTTATGTGGCCAGATGTGCATATTATCACCCACAGATGGACGGTGTGATTATATGCACCTCATTTCACTATGTCACATTTAAGCGTCCATGAATCCAGCCAAGAAAGAGTTGCAGGAGAGGCGAACGGGAGTTAGTTCCTTTCTCATAAACTCTCTGGAATTCACTTCCTGGGAGTTGTTTCCCACAAACATTTAATCCACTTCAATTCAAATCCAGTTGTTATAAATATTTGATGAATGGAGGATGCCTTTAGGCACGTGAACTATTTTTTTTTCCCCTTTGTCCTTCCTCCATTCATTATCTATTTAAAGAAAAATGATCGTATGTTTATGCTTCTTATCTTCACGCGTGCAGCTACCAAACGCTTTGCATCCAAAACAGAATGAATAATAACGTGGAATATACGATACTGTAGAATGACCCTTGGTATTTTTCATGCTGTAAAAATCGGCTAAAAGCCTATCTAAATACAACGCGACGCATACATAATGTATTTTTAAAATACGTCCTGTTATTGTTATTGTTCCTTTGCTTTGGGAAGTTCTGAGTGAAACTGTCGTCATGCCATAGGCTACATACAATGCCCATCTTCACCTCCCACCACCATCTGAGTCCGTCCCGTCAGCTCCGTTTCACTCATCATTTATTCACCCCCTCCCCCTAAACCCACACCTTGTTCCTGAGAGTGATTTAGGCTACACCATAAATTGACGTGATGAACTGACCTATTTGGTCTTAATGATCGTAGACTGATCAGAGCCAGACTGGATGTGAAGGATCTTTGTGAGCATTAGGCTAAATTGTGAATGGGTCCAACTGGATCTGAATGACCTTGACCTGACCTTAAGGGAAAAACTTGACTCATACTTGTTACCCTTAAGGCCCTATCACACGGTACCTCGTACCAGGAACGGCCGAGGAAGATTTAAGTGGAACAAAACTTGGACGCTATCACACATGTTCCTCGTATCCTCGGCAAAGGACATGCTTCTCACACTGTTGCCAGAGCCCCGTCTCGCGACTGTGGACAGAGATCGTTGTCGCTGACTCGGTAAAGAATAAGGAGAAGCAACTTTTGTTTACAAACTGGTACACACGCGGAACTGCCTCAATTTCTCTATAAGGGCGAATTCAGCTGCCCTTGTCCAGGAAATCGATGATAAAGCCATCAGTACGTTGTTGTTGTGGTGGTGTTTTCAGGTGGCGACTGGTTCGTCTACTCTACCTGCAGTGGAGTCCTCAGTTGTAAACACGTGATATTTTATCGACATCACAGTTTCCTCGGTATAGGAAATATTAACTCTTTATAAGGCCTTCAAAACGATTGATATTTATTATAAAATATTAATAAGTATTCAGTGTTAGGCTAAATGTTTAATAATGTAGTATGATATATTCTCTGTCGAGTAGCCTGGGTTTTGGTCACACTGTTTTGCCCGTCGTATCCTCGGCAGGAATCCACCCAGATGGGTTCCAAATGCCCGTGATATCGTCGGCAGTTTTACCACGTTACCGTTCCGATTTACCATCGTATCCTCGGCAAACCTCGTATGAAGTGCCGTGTGATAGGGCCTTTAGAGTGACCGAGGCCAGGGACACGGGATACCCTACTGGCTGGGATGACAGTGGTAATCCGGCTCAGTAAGACGATAAGGCCTCAGTGGTAAGGACCTGTTACGAAGACATAGTATGAAGTTGTGGACCGGCTCCCAGTTTTTGAAATTAGTTTCCGAAACCTGTATTGATAAGAACCTGTGTGACTTTTATCGTTGCTGAATATTCTGTATAGTTAGATACAGACTGGTCACATCCGTCAGTAACAGGTGTTCCATTAATGACCTGTAAAAAAAAAAATGATCCTACACTTTAGCGCACTTGGTTTTAAATACACGGCCGTCAACCTCCCTCATTTTCTCCTTTGCGTCTGTACGATAACTAAGGTTTCGTAATCTTGCAACACTGCTGTAATGGCACCAGGTCAGAGGCTGGCTAATGCGGCAAATTGAGGGTGTCATTTTTCGGCGCTCGTGACTCGACAGGGCGCTGTGGGTGCTCTGATTGTGGTTCTTGGTTAGCTACTCAAACTATGCTCATCTGACCCTCGGTTTGAAAACTGATACTACTACTACTACTACTACTACTTTCTACATTATATTATAAATATTAGACCTGTAGCCTTTATCAGGTAATGTCATATTTCTGTTGTGATGGATGCGTATCACTACCGGCATACCATCTTCGCCAGCCTCAACGGTTGTGTGTGTGTGTGTGTGTGTGTGTGTGTGTGTGTGCGTGCGCGCGTGACGTTCTTGGGCCGGCCTCGTGCGCTCTAGTTCGTGGAAGAGCGTGCAGGGGTGACTCAGAGCCGTCCTGTTGTCGTTCAGGAGTTTTCGTAGAACTTAGTGATTTATTTTGCACATTACGCCGTTATATCCTCTGTCCACTTGTATTTTACGGAAGCTGAGTACTTTGATTTAAAAAAATATACATATTGTCTAAGAGAGAGAGAGAGAGAGAGAGAGAGAGAAGCTAAGTAAGAAATGCAA